>NW_004949135.1:146132-149946 GCF_000317375.1 Microtus ochrogaster | reverse complement strand
CACAGAGATCCGCCTGCCTCTGCCTCCCGAGTGCTGGGATTAAAGGCGTGCGCCACCACAGCCCGGCAAGAAATACTTTTTGAAAGACCCTCAGAGAGGACTTTCTCTCCAGTGAAGACCCCAGAACCAGGACACTCCACAGTGTGTAGACCAGACCACAGGATGCAATTAGCAAGAGGTTTATTGAGTAAACACAGGTACCTGCGGGCGGCAAGTCTTTCAGAGGACTTGCACACCTGCAGATTTTCCTTTCTCAGCACAGATGTATGGCCACAGACATCCTGTCGTATAGATTGTCCTATCTTATCCTGCTTTGCAGCCAGGGACCCGTCAAGAGCCTTGTGAAATGACGTTACAGCAGCTAAGCTGGGATCTTTCATAGGGGAAATTGTTTCTTTTGTGAACTGCTGATATTCTAAGTTTGGCACATGTGCTGGCTATAGGCATCCTGTTTCCCTAAGCAAACGGGACGTTCTCATGAGAGCCGGCTAGCTGGAGTTTTGAGGGGGGGGGTCTGTAGGGTCTTTCATTTTTTAATTATCCTTCAATGATGTATTTAAGTCACTTTTTAAGTATTTTAGACTTGGAATTCTGCTCTGCACTTGGAATTAAAAACTAAGATGTTTACACTAGTTATACATAGACTATAAAATAAATTAAGATTTAGCAATATATAAAATATCCCTACCACTAAGATAGTGAATCCTGAACTTTGCAGTTATGAAATTATTCAGATACATACTAGAAAGGAGATTTTGATGTCATTGTTTCACATATCTACTCAGTGTCTAATATACATCTAAGAATTCCAAAAGATTAAAATAAACCTGAGATCTTCTAAAGCTCTGTAAATAACTAAAAGATGAATGAGTTCAACAAAGGCCATCTTACAATGAATACAATGAAGAAGAAGGTAGAACATGAAAGTCATTACACAAATAAGAGTCAGCATTGAGTTTTGTGAATTTCCACAAGCAACTTAAAATTCTAGTTTGTTCTGACTGCTATCTTTAAAACAAATGTGTAATTAAGTAGCTATATAGATTAATCACTACTTTTTTCAAAGGTATTATTTACATAGTTATAGAATTATTTTTTTTGTATTGAAATTAGTTTTTTTCTCATACAATATATCTTGTTTATAGTTTACCCTCCCTCTACTCCTACTTCCTTTCCACCTCCCCTGGCCTCAGGATATACTTCCCCTCAGGCTTCTAAGAGATAACAATCAAACAACAAAATATAATAAGATGAACCAAAACCTAGCATATTGAAGTTGAACAGGGAAACCCAACCGGAGGAAAGGAGCTCCAAGAATACTTTTGGTAAGATGGCCATTATTGCTATGTTAATCCTACTGATTCATGAGCATGGGACATTCTTCCATCTTCTGATGTCTTCTCCAATTCATTTCTTCAAAGACTTGGAAGTTCTTGTCATACAGGTCTTTCACTTGCTTGGTTAGAGTTAACCCAAGATATTTTATTTTATTTGTGGCTGTTGTGAAGGATGTTGCTTCTCTTATTTCTTTCTCAGCTCATTTATCTTTTTCAGTTAATCTTGTGTTAAGGCACATCACTAAAGGTGTTTATCAGCTATAGGAGTTCTCTGGTACAGACTACTTACCTCAGACCCAGAAAGACAAACATGAAATATACTCACTTACAAGTGGATATTAGTTGTAAAGGAAAGGACAACCATGTTATAGTTAACAGACCCAGAGAGGCTAGGTAACAAGGAACGCCCAAGGGGGGACTTTCAGTACAAGAACTGAGACTCGGGTCTAACCACACTACCTTTTGACCTACAATCTTGCCTTTGAGACGTGGGGTGGGGATGGAGGGTAAGGATGGTTTGGAGATTGTGGGAGTGGCCAACCAGTGACTGGTCCAGCCTCAGACATATACCACAAGAGTGAGCCCACCTCTGTCACTGCCTGGAGTGCCAGAACCCAGAGACTTATGGTAGAAAAAAGCTCACTTGTGAAAAAATGCCAATGAAATATCTGTTGTAGATCTCTAATTAGACTTTTTCTGAATAATGTCTGACTGTTGGTCTCTGCATCTGATCCCATCTGCTGCCAGAGAAAGCCTCTCTGATGATGACTGAAGAACGCACTGATTTATAAGTGTAACAGAATATCATTAGGAATCATTTTGGTTTATTATTATTATTATTATTTCTTTAGGCTCTCTAATCTCTGGTTCTTGGTTGCCTAAGCAGTGGCATGTATAGGTACCTTCTCAGGGAATTGGCTTTCATGTATAGGTACCTTTTCAGGGAATGGCCAGATGAGACTCTAGCCCCATTACCAGGAGTCCTCATTATGATCACCTTCAAAATTTACAGGAAGTTTCTGCTGTACTATGTTTCCACATCACCCGCCAAATGCCCCCAGTTCCAGCCATCTCTCATTAAGCCTCCTTCTGCCTGCCCTTCTCCAGTTCCCAGTCTGCTCATAAAATCTATACTACTTTCCCCTCCCAGGTAGAAACATTTGCCAACCCCACCTCCTCTTTATCTAATCACTCTGAGTCTGTGGATTGTAGTTTGGTTATCATTTACTTAATAGCTACTATCCACTTCAAAGTGAATATACACCATATTTATCTTTCTGATTGTGGGTTACTTCACTCCTGATGATTTTTTTTCTAGTTCCACCCATTTGCCTGAAAATTTTAAGATATCATTTTTTTAACAGTTGAGTAATACTTCATTCTGTAAATATACCACATTTTTAATTTCCATTCTTCTGCTGAGAGACATCTAGATTGTTTCAAGTTCCTGACTGTTATGAACAAAGGCACAAAATATGGTAGAAGAAGTGTCCTTGTGTTAGGATGGAGCATCCTTTGGGTATATGCCCAAGAGTAGTATAGCTGGGTCTTGAGTAGCTTTATTCTTTACTTTCTGAGGAAGGGACATATTGATTTTCAAAGTAACTGTACTAGTTTAGTTTTCCCCCATGCAATGAGAAATGTTCCCTTTACTCCACATCCTCTCGAGCATGAGCTGCAATATCAGGGGCTTTGAGTACACAGCCTTAGCACCTTCTCAGGGTCCATCTGAGATTGGCTATGGCAAGTGAAAACCTAGCTAATTGGATCTGAGGGTAAGCGGAAAAATTAACTTATGTATATTACCTCTATATGTTCTTTATTCCTTGGGTGAAGAAACAGTGAGAAGAAGAGGGGGTTGATCTCCACCACATTTTTTGGTTTTTACAGACATAGTTAAAACATCCCTTAGGCAAAGATGATTGTATGCATTTCAGAATCACAAAAAGGGCAGGTGGACCCTGATAAAGCGGTGCTCCACAACAGGTGACATCACTCAGGAAGAATCACAAAAAGGGCAGGTGGTGCCTGACAAAGCAGTGCTCCAAAACAGATGACCTTACTCAGGAAGGGCCAGCACCCAAGGGAAAACACCTGGCATTCCAAACCCTTAGTTAAAGTGACTAAACATCCTTGAACCCCAGAGGCTGTCTTCCTATCTTTTTGATTGTCTATTAGCAAGAGTAATTGTCTGTTAGCAAGAGTAATTGTGGGGAATTGAGTCTATATAAATTTAACTGTTAGAATAAAGAGGGAATGTTATCCCTCTAAGGTCATTCTGCTGCCCATAAAGGAGAAGTTACACTGCTGAGGTATATTGGGAATGATCCTATTTTGAAGGGTACAGTTATGGCTTCATAAGATTTTTACAGATTGGACAATGACTTTCGTAGAGTTTTTGGGGTCACTTATGTATACTATCATATCATCTGCAAATAACGAAAGTGTAACTTCTTCCTTTCCAATACGAATCTCTC
>NW_004949135.1:143771-144587 GCF_000317375.1 Microtus ochrogaster | reverse complement strand
AAAAAGAACTCTATAAATGGGTCACAGTGTGTTTCAAAAACTGTATATAGACTTGGGAGAGACAGAATAAAGAGTATAGACAGTTACAAAAAGAAATCATTTTTAAAAATTAAAACAAAGTCTTTAAAGAAACAGTAAAAATAATATAGAAGAAAAAAAGCCACACAAAGTTGGAAGATACACAGGGAATCTGGATCCTGTATAGTATTGTGTTGATTTTGAATTTTTTGATGGCTGATGGGCAAAAGACAGCTGCTGGGAGACATGGGACTGAAAGAAAGACTGATAGGATACACCAACCTAAATATTTTAAAAATGTGTTAGCTTTAAAACTGAAGTCAAAAACTCTATTTGTAAAATAAGACTTGAAAAATGCATTGCTTTGGAGAAGCAGTTTTGCTTTTGATTCCACAGGAAGCAAGAGGCTGGATTTGTTCCAGGTTAAGCTAGACCAGCTTTGGTCAAGAGAGACCTCCGGAACCTTGACAGGTGATATCTATCAACAGAGGCAACCACTGGTCTTCCCAGTACTTGGCTATTACCCCAAAATTTTATCAGGGACCCTAAAGATGCTTCACCCACAGACAGCAGGAAGCAGGTTGGAGAAAGCGATGTCCACATTTCCAAGAGTTTTAGGTGTATGGATGGTCTTTGGTTATTTGGTAGACTGTGGATGTCTGTTATATTTAGGAGAATATAGGGCTATAGAATAAAAAGACAGATATTTTGCATTGATATGGAAAAAAAAGAAACCATCTGGTCCTGGGCTTTTTTTGGAAGGGAGATTTTTTGATAACAGTTTCTAATTCTTCGCGA
>NW_004949135.1:139399-140686 GCF_000317375.1 Microtus ochrogaster | reverse complement strand
CTCCCTTGAGTCAGTCTCACTCAGAACAAATAAGGTTGAAATAGAAAAGAGTAAAGGCATTTCCCATCTGAATGGGAATCAGAGACATGGCTGGTAGCTGGGGTTGGGCTGGAGGGTGAGGGGGTAGGCCAGAGAGGTCAGCTATGCTGAGAACAGAAAGTAGAAATAGGATGATGTACTTGTCAAAGGTTTTCATGAGAGCTAGGGTATGGGAAACCCTAGCCGGTGTGGGAGGATGAGACTAAGAAGCCAAGAGAGGAAGAGGATGAGGAGGAAGAATGAAAAGGGGAAGGACATCAGCAGAAGGAGCCTCCTATTGGCAGGCTCATGGAACATTACAGAGGAAGGTGGGTGGGAAGATTGTAAGAGCCAGAGGGAAAGTGCATCTACATCAAGATGGTGTCTTCTTTGTATGACATGGAACCCTAATTTAGGGAACCTAAACAATATGACTGTCTAAACACCACATCCAGATCAAGAACTACATGCAACTAATGACTACTGAGATGGGGCCAATTAGTTTTCCATAAAGATGAGACCCTTATTATCTAATACCAAGTCTTCTGACATAGATCATGTACATATAAGCCAAACTAAATGGTCTCAGTAGGCAATATAAATATGTGGGGTGTGTGTGTGTGTGTGTGTGTGTGTGTGTGTGTGTGTGTGTGTTAATGGCCATGTCAGAGGAGTGGCAGGAGGCAATTGAGGTTCCAGGTGCCAGCCCATCAAGAGGAAACTCTCTGATGGACTAGTCTTGTTTAGGCAAAGCCATAGTACTGAAGACCCAGGACGTCTATTGCTTTGGCTGTGCCTTTACATGTTTGTTGCAGCTCGCTCTAATATCTAGCATATTGTGTGTGTATGTGGGAGATCTTTAGTACCTTTTTGTCTGTTGGAAACATCTCATTCTACTGGGCATTCTTACATGTGGATTGTCGAGATGACCCCTCCCTAATCTGCACTGTCTAATTTGATAATAATGATGATAGTCTGTACAGAGTTTTGATGAATAAATATAAATACAAGGATATGCTTCACAGAAAAGGCCTACGAGTTCCTCTTTAGGAGCTGCTAAGGTTAATAATTAAAGGAAAATACCTGAGTCCTGGAGTCAGGCTGACTTTAATTCTCTTAATGCAGGAAAGAGGCAGTCACACACAGTCAGTTAAAACAAAGCTTCAGAATAACTTACTATTTAGATCAGATGCCTTGCTAATAGTTGTTTTAAGATAAATATATTACCTCAGAACACAGGCTAAAGTTCACAAGGATACATAGCAGAGC
>NW_004949135.1:137495-139299 GCF_000317375.1 Microtus ochrogaster | reverse complement strand
GAAACCATCTGGTCCTGGGCTTTTTTTGGAAGGGAGATTTTTTGATAACAGTTTCTAATTCTTCGCGATTAACAGGTCTATTTAGATCGTTCACCTGGTCTTGGTTTAACTTTGGTATATGGTACGTATCTAAAAAAATGTCCATTTCTTTTGCATTTTCCAGTTTTGTGGCATACAGGCTTTTGTAGTAAGATCTAATGATTCTCTGAATTTCCTCTGTGTCTGTGGTTATGTCCCCCTTTTCATTTCTGTTCTTATTTATTTGCATGCTCTCTCTGTGTCATTTAATTAGTTTGGATAGCGGTTTGTCGATCTTGTTGATTTTTCTCCAAGAACCAGCTTCTTGTTTCATTGATTCTTTGAACTGTTTTCTGTGTTTCTATTTTGTTGATTTCAGCTCTCAGTTTGATTATTTCCAGTCTTCTACTCCACCTGGGCACGTCTGCTTCTTTTTTTTCTAGAGCTTTGAGGTGTGCTGTTAAGTCCCCAATGTATGTTTTCTCCATTTTCTTTAAGTGGACACTTAGTGCTATGAACTTTCCTCTTAGCACTGCTTTCATCGTGCCCCATAGAACAGTTATTATGGCGATTAAATGATTCTGAGAGTTGGGGCCCAGGATAAAGAGAAACTCAAACGTTTTCTGTCAGTGTGAGTTGTGGACTGTGTGCATTGCAGGGATGGCAGGCAGCATTGTGTGGGCTGGCATGTAATGCACAGAGAGGCAGCATGTGGGTCACAAGCTGGGGAGTGCTGAGCAGCAGCCTGCTGCTTCTTAGGGCTGGCTAGAGCCATGGGTGGGAGAGTCAGTCCCCAATGCTCCATGCAACTGGTGGACTGATCCCAAAAATTGTGGACTGGTCCCTATGTTTGGGTACCAGATGATGGTGGAAGATATAAAATAATCCCACAATAGTTCAGAATTACATATAATAAAGTTTATTTATTTAGGGGAGACTCACAGACTGTGTCTTAGATCATTGTCCTCGGCATGAATGGGGATCTGGAACTGAATCTAGTTGCTGGAAGTGAGAACCAGAAGCAAGAGAGTGAGTACATGCTTTACAGCTGCATTTATAGTATAAGGGACCACACCCAAGTGGATTGGTATCATAAAGGCTATTGGCTAAAGGAGCTCCTGCAGCAGACATTGATTTTTGAAAAAGAAAGAGAGAGCAAAATAGAGGAAGAAAGGAAGTAAGGAAGGGAGGGAGGAAGAAGGAAGGAAGATTAATGGTTTCCACTAACAAAAAGAATTATAATAAGATGAAATGCACAGTTTCCCTCATGGTCAGTCAATTATTTACACATCATCACTTAAGAGAATATAGACACACATTGAACCAAACAGCCTATAAAAAAAAGTTTGTTTCTAGTTTGACTGTCTTGAAAAAGTACCACCAAAAATGTTTTAACTTTTCTATTTCATTTAAGCTTATGTCAAAATGCTTATCCATCATCCTTAAGGAATATGTGATAGGACTTAATAATCCATCCTGACCAAAGATTCTAGAAATCCCCTTTTCTAAAATCTGTTCAGACATAAAATATAGAAATATATGTACTGTAGTTTGAGGCCATGAAGTTCTGTAACTTTCAATTACGGAGTTTCTACTAGGTATTGAGAAGTTAAACACTGAATACTCCAGGTGACCTTGTTCATTTTCCTAGTCCTTTACCAATCACAAGCTACTGTAGTGCTGCTGCAGGACTCCCTTGAGTCAGTCTCACTCAGAACAAATAAGGTTGAAATAGAAAAGAGTAAAGGCATTTCCCATCTGAATGGGAATCAGAGACATGGCTGGT
>NW_004949135.1:130062-132190 GCF_000317375.1 Microtus ochrogaster | reverse complement strand
GTATGAATGTAATATGTAAAATGTATAATCATGTAAGGGAGATGAAGAACATGTTTATACATGTATTCATTATGGTCATTCACTTAAAAAATAGAATGTAATGACATTGGAATTCCTATATTGTCCAAAAAACTTTGTTGGAAAATATAAGCTGTAGAAAAAAGTATACAGCAGAGAAAGAACATAGAAATACCATTAGAGACGGAGAAGAATAAAGAAGGAGGCCAGCAAGAGAGTGTGTACCTTTTCCCCTAAACCCTATCAGATAGAAAAGTCTTGCTTATGCCAACTTCATGGATTCCTCTCAAAGCCCTGTCCTTCTGGAGGCTGCCGCCCCAGCCAGCAGTATATGTGTATGTATATATAGCTATATGTGTGTAATAATAATAAAGATAAAGAGGGCATAAAATTTGGAGAGTGTGAGAGACATAGGAGGACTTGGAGGATGGAAGAAGAAAGATGTAAATACAATACATACAAATGAATCTTAAAAATGTAAATTTAATTAAAATGCAAGTAAGAACACATACCTAAGGTACGTGCAAAGGGAGGCCGAGAAAATGTACACTGGCTTCAATTCGGAAGGTTGTACTGATGCCTGATATTGGCTAACATTGAAATCACAGAAAGGATGCTTCTACTTCAACTGGTAAATTTTCAGGGAGAGTCACCATGGTTCCAGACACGAGGAAGGGAAATAAACAGAACTATATAGAGGTTTTTTTGTTTTTGTTTTTTGTTTTTTTTAGTTTTCTTATAGACTATGCTTTCACATTCTTACATTCACCCTCATTTCAAGAGTTCTGTGCATGCACTGCATTCTCATAGCTGTGAAGCAGAGTGGACAGTTTTTACTCTATGAGTGCGTACTGAACACAGGCTGCACATTTTGATGAAGTCATGCTCAAGCAGGATAGTAGCCACTTCTGCTCACACTGGTAGCAACTAGCACACATTCTTGCATGAGCACTTATGTGCATTTGCATGTGCACAGCTCTACACCTGCATGGACATAACTCTGTAAGTGCCTGAGCATGTTCATTAAGGAACATGGCTTTTCAATAGCCATTCTGTCATATTTATCTACATTTTGAAAGACTCAATCCTGGAGGTCACTACCCTGACATTATAGGGATAGCAGGCTGGCTTATAATGACAATATGAGGACTAGTAGATTCAGCTTATTATAATATTGACATAGGGGTATGAAGGGAGTGTTTAAACTATGTTGGTGTGGCATCACTATAGGATCTGGTTGCCATAGAACTAGGGCACAGCATAGGGCATCTAGGGTGTAAGCATGCTCTAGAAATTCCTACATCCAGTAGCCTTTAAGTTACCTGCTCACTTGGGTGTGGTTATACTATATATGCTGATGTAAAGCACGTGTTCGCCCTCTCTTCTGGCTGCGGGATTTGCTTGGTGTTTCCCATTCAAGCAGAGGACTGTGATCTGTGAGTCTACCCCTAAATAAATAATCCTTTATTATACTCAATTCTGAGCTAGTGTGGGATTTCTTTTTTTAGCATCTGTTTTCAGAAGCAGCCTGAAAAAGAGAGTTCAGTGGCAGGAATTCTTGAGGTTTTTGGCTTTAGAATACTTAAACTTTAGAAGACTCCTTTGCTCCCATACAGAATGATAGGAGAAGATAAGAGAACTCCTTAGAGTTCTTTTAAGGTAGGAAGATAAAGAGGTTCATTGGCTTTTGGTCTGGAAGCTTTTGCTGATATGCCTCAGAATTCTGGAAATGGGATATAAACAGCTCCGAGAAAAAAAGACTAAGGGCTACAGTATGTGTGTTTACACGTCCACGAGGACCACAGGCAGGCCAGAAACTCAGTGTCATTTCTTGAACTCATGGAAATGTTTATAGCAACAAAAGGGGAAATTTACCTAATCGCTGCTGGTGGATGTGGTAAGTCTGTTGCCAGTGGACAAAGATGAAAGATAGATTCCCAAGAGAGCTTAGATCCCTGAAGGGGATCCCAGGTCCCAGGAGAGCCTATCTAAGTCTCATAACCAATATAAGTTTTATGGCTCTGAGAGCAAAAGTGTCCTGACAGTAGAGATCCAAGGAATACCACAAAGTCACACCACACAACAAACCTCACTCAAGAGATGAGTTGCA
>NW_004949135.1:125017-127777 GCF_000317375.1 Microtus ochrogaster | reverse complement strand
GCCGCTCTTATTTCAACATTGGCAAGGAAAAACCAAGGAGAGTGGATGCCTCTGTTCACAGAAGTAGTAGAAGAGCTACACCTCTTCCTTTGCTTTTTCAAATTCAATGCCCCTGTCTCATCACCAGGTTTTAAGCAGGTTACCAGTTGTGGCTATCTTCCTTCTGTGCCCTGATCTCCAATAGGTCACACATATATTCCTCTCCAACCTTTCTTCACCCCTTGTTGTTTTAGCCAAGCCTGCAACGTCAAGAACCCATAGGACAGTCTGCCCACAGAACCAGGTAGGCTAACTGTAGATTTTTATGTTTCACTCTGTTCCTCTAAATCCATCCATCCACTCTCATCCTCAGCCCTGCAGCAGAGAACATCCTACAGACTCCCTTCCCCCTACCCCATCTCCAGTGCACACACAGATCTTCCGTTCCTAACCCCCCCTCCATCCACTCCTTGTTTTATTCCAACCTCTAACTCCAGGAGGCACTCCTTGGTAACACACAGAATATTCTGAACAGGGAAGCGAGTAAGCTAAGTGCAGATGTGACCTCTCCCTCAGTCCCTCCAAGTTCAGTCTCCAGGCTCAACATCAGCTCTGTAGCAGACCCTCTGTGGTGTTCTCTCCTCTCCTCATTCTCTGCCCTTATTCCAGGGGACTAAGCAGATACCGGTGGAAAACCATGCTTTCCTCCCTCCTGCAACTCCCTCTGCCCTTTGAACCATTTCTGTTTTTATATTGCTATCCACCAATACTAAGAAACATTTTTACCTGGAACCCCCAGTGACCACACCTATCAGGATCCTAGAAGAGTCTCCTACCAGACAACAACACACTGCCACAACACTCCCCTAAGAACCAGAGGGGCCAACCAAAGCCATGGAACAAACCACCCAACCAACAAAGACACCACCAGATATTCACACCTGGAATTACAATCTTCACAATCCTAGATGCCTAGCCACTAGTATAAAAACACAAGCAAAATGCTAGGAAAATATGTCTTTCCTAGAGCCTAGCAGGCCCTGAGTATTCCATCATAGCTGAAGCACAAGAAAAAAGATATTCAAACAGCTTTTATGAATGTGATAGAGATCTTTAAAGAGGAAATGAATAAATCCCTTAAAGACATCCATGAAAACACAGTGGAAGGAAATAAATAAAATAGTCCAAGACCTGAAAGTGGAATAATCAATAAAAAAAAATGCAAACTGAGAGAAATCTGGAAATGAACCTCAGATGCAAGCTGTGATAACCAACATTGAAAGCTGGAGGCTACTGGTATTGTTTATGTTTGTCCTCCCCTAAACCAGGTCATTTGACCCAACGCTTGATTGGATGTAGGCTGGAGCTGTATAGGCAGGAAATATACAGGATATACACTTGCCCCTGATTGGGCCTGATGGGAAATATGGTGAATCTGTGGTTCTGCCTTTTTAAGCCTCTGTAAAATATGACTTGTGGCCATTTCCTGGGAAATCTAAAGTGGACCCAGCCAGAGTCCATCATACTGACCAGTATTACTAAAGTTTGCTTCAAATTTGGCTCAAAATTGTGGAACTGGTCTTTCATAAATCTCAAGTTTAGCCAAACCTCACTGACAGAATACAGGAGATGGAAGAAAGAAACTTATTTGTTAAAGACACAATAGAAGAAATGGATACCACAGTCAAAGAAAATATCAAATACAAAAAATATTCCAGAAGAAAACATCCAGGAAATCTTGGAGACTTTGAAAAAACCAAATCTATAGGTATTAGGATTAGAGGAAGAATGAGA
This sequence comes from Microtus ochrogaster, assembly GCF_000317375.1. NCBI lineage: Eukaryota > Metazoa > Chordata > Mammalia > Rodentia > Cricetidae > Microtus > Microtus ochrogaster. Next base: position 126,004 of record NW_004949135.1, on the reverse strand, counting down.
GACACAGCTCCAAGCACATAAAATACTTTTAGAAAAATCATAGATGAATATTTCTGTAACCTAAAGGGGTAGATACCTATGAGGGTAAAAGAAGTATGCAAGCACCAAATAGGCTGCATCAGAAAAGAGGTCCTTCAGCACACAATAATAATCAAAACACTAAGCCTGTTAATGAAGACTCAACAAACTAGAAGGACCTGAACACTTGCTACAGACTATAAGAGACCACAGATGCCAGACCAGATTACTATACTCAGAAAAAGTTAGAACTATTACTTTCTGCCTTGAGTTCATACCCTAACTTCCTGGATGATGGACTAAAACACCTAAAATGAAATAAACACTTTGTCCCCATCAAAAATCCATACATATTAATAGCACAAGTACATTTACCTCCTCTGATCTAGGACTTCCACAGACATAAGCTTTTTATAATGTTTGCAGTATTTCATGTCAGCAGTTCCTAAATCTTTTTAAGAATTTCAGGTAATATGTTAAAAAATTATATGACAAGTATAAAGTGTCAATGTCCTTTAAAAAGTCAAAACAAGTCCTTGCAGTAATAAATTGTGGCCACAAGGTGTCACCGTCTCTTAAATCAGCAAGGCCCACCTTTGATATTCCCAGAAGGAAACCTCTAGCTATTGTGAGAAATCTTGTGAAACTCAAACAAGCTCTCACGCCAGTTTTTTTATTCTCCACTAGCTGGGTCTTGTGGTGCAGGCCTGTAATCCAGCACTTGGGAGATGGAGTGACAAAGACCAGACATTCCTGGTTATCTTTAGCTTTAGAGAAGTGTGTCAAAACCAGCCTGAGCTTTGGGATCCTGTCTTAATAACAGCAATAATGTAAATAATTCCATTTGCAAAATGAGATAAAAATATTTCTAAACTTTGTTAGTACTAATTCTGACCTTTTCCAAGACTCATTCTCTTTCTGAGCTGGGAGACACTCCAATTGGTTTTAAGGCACTTGCCACCAAACTTG
>NW_004949135.1:121494-124917 GCF_000317375.1 Microtus ochrogaster | reverse complement strand
CCAGGATGGACGTAGGCTAGAATCTTCCTGGTAAGCGCACCTTGGGGTGTGACACACATGATTGGAAATGGGTTAGTCCAGGAGCGAGAGTTAGCCAAGAAAAGGGCTAAAGCTAAAGAGCCAAGCAGTGTTTAAAAGAATACAGTGTCCGTGTAATTATTTTGGGTAAAGCTAGCCGTGCGGGTGGCCGGGTGCCGGGGACTCAGCCCCACCACACCTATTACTACATACATATGTTGTGATTTTATAATTAAAAGACTCAGAATTCCACCAGGAAAATTCTACAACTGAGAAAAACTTCTAATAAAATTGAGGCAATTTAGAATAAAATAACAAAAACCAGATGCCCTCCTATATACAAATGAAAAAAGAATTTGAATAGAAATCAACGAAAAAATGGTTTTTACAATACATTCAGAAATTAGTTCCACAGATCTCAAAAACACAGTCTTCAGCATCATATGGATGTAAACAAACAAAAATCTCATGATAACTTAAACAATCATGAAAAAGGAAACTGTAAGTTGTAGGGTGTATTACCATGCACAATATTAAATTATTCTATGTTTAAATAATAAAGAATGCAAGGCCTAAGACCAGCTCCAGCACCTATCCAGGTTCCTAAAGGTGAAATGTTACTCAAGAGATAAATGGATAGAAAGAATATCTATAAACGTCCCATAAATGTATTAATATTCTTTATTTCATGTCTTCCTTATTGTTCTGCTTTACCTCAAAACTTACCAACCATATACACTTTCAATCAGCAATTCTCAAGCCCTTGCCAGGTATAAGACCAGAGTATTTCAGGGTCATAGAAAGAGATAAACGTTTTACGTGAAGAAATAACTCTCAGTTTACTCTAATGGCTCAAGTATGGGCTTGTTGAAACCTCTAGGAACTTCTCTAAGATAAAGGAAGTTAATTAAAGGAGAAAGAGAGACTAACTTATTTGGGAAACTTAAGAACGGAATACATGTGCTTTGGTTGTTACCTTAAATGTAACTAGATAAATAAGCTGAAGATTACAATCAGGGAAAATCGGTGCTAGGCAAGAATCGTCCTTTACTCTGAGTGCCACTGTTCTCCAGGGGGGGTGGAGGAAATATCTGGTAACAGTAAACCTAGGTAAACATGCAGAGCTAGTGTGTGGTATTTTGTTCTTGTTGGCACTTTGACAGCGGTTCCCTAGTTGAAAGGAGCCTTTTTGGCTCTAGGGATTACACTCTATGCTAGCTTCAATATAGTGTAAATCTCTTGCTTCAACAGACCAAGTTAATATTACTTCCAGAGTTTAATTTTGATCTGTTTCATGAAACTTTTGTGTGTGTGTAAATGTTTTTCTTTCTAAATATATATAATTACTGTGCTTTTTCTTTATATCCTTTTTTCTGTTGTCCTATCTGACTTCTTTCATTTTGATTATATTATTTTGTTCTTATTCTTTAAATGTCTATTTGTTTGCATTTGTGACAGAAAGTGGGTAAATTCAGACAAGAATGAGTATGGGGAGAATCATAGGTCATCTGAGGGGTGAAAAGTGATAATCAGAATATGTTTTATGAATTACATCCATTTTCTGTATAAGAAAAAGAGGCAGATGTGCTTATAATATGATCAGTCCTTGAAACTTTCACTGATGTCTGAGAATTTATGAACCCCTTCCATGTGGTGTACATGATTCTCTAAGCATCAGAGACTCTTTATTAATTAATATTCTATCTGCTTTACTAATATTATTCAATTTTTTCATTTCAAGTATTTGTGGAGATGAGATTTTTCTATTATAGTACAGATTCATAATGAATGCATTTTAAAAAATTGGGTTATAGGCTTTGTAATAGTTACTTTTAATTACTATGATAAAACACCATGATAGAAACAATATAGAGAAGAAATATCAATGATTATGAATCTGGGGTAGTAGTTTATAAGGGGCTGGGACAGCAGTGAGAGGTCCGGTCTCTTCTATAACCACAAAAAGAAGCAGAGATCTCACCGTTGACAATAGAAGGTTTTAAAGTTCTCAAAGTCAGTCTCTAGGGACATAAGTTTTCCATTAAGTTGATACCTATTAATCCTTCTCGTAAATATACACTATCTTCAGGCTATGTGTTTGGATCTGAATATATGGGGTCATTTCACTCAAACCACTATAATCTTATTATTCTGAAAATTATGTTTGACATGGCCAAGGTAATATAACTTCTATCCCCACATTTTATTTTTACAATTGTTTTAGTGTACATAATGAAAGATGTTCTATCAATTTGCTTTGAGAAGACTGTTTCATTAGAATAAATGATCATGTTTTTATGCCACATGACATATGGTTCCCATACTTATAAAATGGTGTGCCTTATATATCTGAAAAAAATTTTGCCTAAGTGTACTAATTTAGATAATTAAATATTTCCCTTATTTAGTTCTATATTCCAATCAAACACAAGACCTATTTGCACAGGAGAATATACAATATTCAATCCTGGAAGGTGTTATTTGAAATATCTGTATGTTTTGACCTAGAAACTTTGCACTCAAGAATGTTTCAAAATTTTGTGATGAAATTAAGGAGAAAGGTTCATGTTATACTTGAAATAATATTCACTCACCAGACACCCAGAATATATTTTCCAAAAAAAGATCAAGGATCTCTACCTTATTGAGAATGATGTCACATTAGATCTTATACATTTACAGAAGATGTTTCTTTTTTAAATAAATGAACTTCAGATTTTAAAACATTTTTATCTGAAAAGAAAATCAAAAATTCATAAAATTGAATGATTCATATTCTATTAAGCATTCACTAGATTTCAAATAAATATTACTTATGTTTTGTGACCAACTAATCAATTTAGAACCACAGTGGAAGGATTTTCTCAATCAAATGAGAATGAAAATATATCATAACATTTCTAGTTGTGTAAAGTCTTACACATGCAATAACGTTACTAAACCTTTTCACAAGAACTCTAGAAAGAATAGTTACCAGAACCCTCAATTGAAGTAACAAACACCCCAAACACTACATCACAGTACATCTTCACACAGTATTTAAAAACATCGTAAAAGACTGTTTTAGCTGAGAAGTGAAAGGAGACTTTGGATTATCACACACACCCTTTTTTTTTGATACAGTATGACCAGAAGCAAGAGAAACTTTACATAAGCAATGAAAATAAAGAGAGACAACACAATTATAAGGAATGTGGAAAGTGCTTGAACTAGTGCCTCACTAGCAATAAGAGAATTAAACACAAAGAGAAGGCATATAATCATTTCGCCATCATGAAATTCTTCAAGATCATCAAAGAATCCAATATGGTAACAAAACTTACAGATGTTATGTCAAGAATGTGGCAAGTCATTTACCATGGGCTCATATCCTTCAATTTTTTCCAAGCTTAGTCAATACTTATA
>NW_004949135.1:116504-121164 GCF_000317375.1 Microtus ochrogaster | reverse complement strand
ATCTCTAGTAGGAATGAATTAAGCAACAATATCTCTTGACTGTATGTCAAGATAATGAATGAAAGAAACAGCCAACATCAAACTATTTCTGATTTTGATGCATATTTTAGTCTTGGCATGTGCTTTTTTATGTCACGTGATTATACGATATATAATTATTATTGTCCTGTAATTGTGCTTATTTTGAACTTCATGCAATTTCCTTCTTGTCATTGTAATAAAAATATTAAATATTTTAGCTATTTTTTGCATTTCTGTGTTCTGATAGTCTATTCTTTAATGGAAGCTTATCATTAATGTGAGCTCTTCTGTGGATGATATCACAAAAGTAAATATGTCATAACATAGAAGTAAACTTTTCCTGGAACATACATACACGGTGTGATCATGTGTTGCTCTGGTTGATGTAATAGGAAGTAACTGGACAATATTTAGGTAAGAGATATAGGTGGGGCTTCCAGGAACATAGTGGAAGTAGGAGGAGGAATTGAGGCAGGCATGTTGCCACCAGACAGGGAGGAAGCTGGATGTGTGGTATGTGGCAGAGTATAGAGTAAAAATATATGGACTTATTAAAGTTATGAGAGTTAGTTCGAAAGGACCCTTGGATTTTGATCTGATTTGCCCCTTTTCAGCTTTTACGAATGCTGTCACAATGCAATCACTTGAGTTTCTAATTGCAAATCTCCCACTGTGTGCAGACGACACTGCTTACGTACAATCTTCCAACTCCTTTGACCACTACCATTTTTAATCATTCTCTCCTGAACAGTCCATGAGCCTTGCCCAGAGGAGATGATATTGACATGACACTTACAGCTGAACATTTTCTTAGTGTCTGAACTGTGAGCACAGATGTGTCTCTCTTTTGCTGGAAAATTATGTAGAAAATATCTGTGTTAGGGGCTTTGAGATTCAGTAGTTTGTAGGTAAAACTATAAGGCACCACAAATAGTTTTATTTTTTTTATTTTTATTTTTATTTATTTTTTATTTTTTTTGGTTTTTCGAGACAGGGTTTCTCTGTGGTTTTGGAGCCTGTCCTTGGAACTAGCTCTGTAGACCAGGCTGGTCTCGAACTCACAGAGATCTGCCTGCCTCTGCCTCCCGAGTGCTGGGATTAAAGGCGTGCGCCACCACCGCCCGGCCACAAATAGTTTTAAAACTATAACCTTGCATAAGAATAATGGAAACAGGTGATACTTTCTAACTTTTGATTATTCTTCCAGAATTAACAGTAATTCTCTTCAAGTAGTTGTACAAAAAGAAGCATAAGGAACAGTGTGAAATTCTTTTAATGAGAAAACTTACCTTGATTCCTAAGCTATATAAATACCACAAAAGAAAGTGAATGATATATAATTCTTAGCTTTTTGAGGCAATTCCACACTGATTTCATGTCCTTCACCTGTGGGAATTCTCAACAAAAGTATTATTTCCCTTTCTCCACTCAATCAGCAGCATTAGTTATCTTTTTATTATTGTTATTATTCTTCTTAGTTATTCTGACATGGGAAAGAAATTGCAAAGTATTGTTAATTTGCATTTCATTGATTGGCAAGCATGTGAGACATTAAGAAAAAATTCAGACTTATTTATATCTTCTCTTCAGATTTCTGTTTAGGTTTACAACCCAGTTTTTATGTCAGTAGCATTTTTATTTTTGTTTGTTTGTTTGTTTCCCTTTTTGGTGTATAGTTCTTTAGGTCTAGGTATGTTCTAGAATCTCTTTCAGACATTAGATGATAATGTTATTTTCTTAATGTTACCAATTTGTCTTTTTTTTCATAAGTTCTTAGTCTCCTACCTATGGATGATATTTAGTTTTAAGACATCACATTCATTCTTACTTGGTCTTAAATACTATACATCTCCTTTCCCTATGTGAGCTCTTTGTTTATTCTGTCTTTATCAGAGAACATTGTAAAAACCAACCTTACATTCTTTGTATTTTCCACATAATTAAATTATCTTTTGTAACCTACGTAATGAATAGCTGGAACTTTAAATTACCTTCTTCCAAAATAAGTGCTAAATGTAGTATGGAAATTTAGAATGACACGCAATGACGTCTGTAGTACTGTCTGGCGTTGATATCATGTGTGGTCAAGTGGGATCAGTGACTGATACTTGTGAAATTAATCAAAAATGTCTGGGCAGTATCCCTCAACACTTTCTCTTTTGATGTGTTTTTGCTGCTCAATAAGAGAAACAAAATAAAGCCCTTGTTAGGGACAGTTACACACAAAGGCAAAATGACAATTTCATAAGACAGTTTTCAAGAAGGTAAGATTTAGACTCATATAAAAGACAGCATAAAATGGATGACAACTGGTAAGTGCGTTAGATAATTTAAATCTGGACTTGCTTCTGGCCAAAGGATAAAAAGAAGTGATTTTCTGATTTCAGTCTATAATGCACCAATGCATTAGAGGTGACTCTGAGTATAGTATTAATGTGTGTAAACTGACACATTTTAGGGTCCTATGTGAGAAATCTCAAATTCATTAAATATTTGTAATAAAGAAATGATATCTTCATAGAAGAGAGTTTGGCAAGAAAGTATGAGCCTATGAGTGGGGGTGAATATTATGAAATTTTCTTCATGATATGACATGGATATTGCACACACACATGCATATATATGGATAGAAATATATATGAATATGTGGAAATATAAGCAATACTTTAAAATACTGATAAAATTAACCTCATGCATGCTACTTCCCTGAACTGATCACTAGCTAATAAAACTCACCTTTATCTTTCAAGCTTGAACAGATATTGTTTAAACCACATGGAAACACATTAAAAATGTATTCTTAGTTACTTGATGTCCTTCTTTACCTATCGCCACATTTTATATATAGCTCTTCTTTGACACTTATGTTTAAGAAAAGGATAGTTCCTAACATTAGAATAATCATGGAAATTATGGTAAGCACAATATCTTCTTTTGATATGAATCAAAATATGTAAGTCAATATGAGTGTATCATAACATACTGTGATAATACTGCATGCATAATGAACAAAATTTAGTGTTGATGCATTTTGAACTCTTCTACATCTATTAAAAGAAGCCAAAATTTTTTGTAGTTCTCTCTAAATCTTAAAGTCACAAATAACTGCATTTTCATATGAACAATAAAAGGTTTAGATAGTTTTAGCACTGCAAGAGTTAATGTTTTAGAAATGCTTCTCAGCCCAGTCTGTTAATTAGGACCTTTCCCTTGCGCTTCACTTCACAACACCCACTTGTTAATCGAAGCAGCAACCCCAACATCTTTGTGAACTTTGCCACTAAAAACCAGGTGAATACCATGATCAGCTTTATAGGATTTTGATCTGGAGTTGAGTTCATCTTTCATTTGCCCTTTTCTGCTTTTTGTTGGTTGAGTAGTAGTACAAGCTAGTATAGTTTAAGCTCTCAGTGCATAACTTGAGAGCTGAGCAGATCATGTGAACTCAACAAGGGAGAAACAGCATTTTCATTTCTCCCATATTCATAAATGTCTGTGTAACCAAACTAGGAGTAAATACTCTCTTGATTTCTGAGTCTCTGCAGACGGTGAGTATGCTTGTTACGGGTGAATGGTGTTTGATGATACTTTTAATGCAAATCCTGAAGAGAGATTCCAGGAGCTAAAGGGATACAACCTTTTCCCTCAGACAGACGCTCAGAAGAGATGGCTGGTTCTGCTGTAAGTTATGTCTCTGATCAGCAGCTATGCACAATTTCTACTACAAAGTTTATAAATTTATTTTGCACATCTTTACTTCTTTGGTTCTCATAGTCTTGCCTAAGAAGATTATTTTTAATTAAATGTATTTCTCTATGCTTCTTTTGAGAGGTATGATTGATTATTTAAATGTAAAATACTTACACAATGTGAAATTCCCTGCATTTTGTTCTTGCGTGCTTGTTATTATCTTGACATATATCCTGAATGAAATGATGTTGTTCATCACTGAGAATTTTCTTGTGATAGATGAATATTGTAACTTGCTTATATCCAATTCTTCCAGAGACCATTTCATATCCTCATATAAAAACAGGAAATAAAAAAGGAAAAATGAAAAAAGAAAAAAAGAAAGAAAATTCAAATGTATGGAATGACCTCCATCTGACAGCTTTGCTGGTTTAGTGGCTTATGAAAATGCATATAAAGTTGTTGAATGACATGGATCAAAAAAAAATCCCAGGTTAACTACAAGGTAAACTAATTATATTTTCTTTAAGGGGTAAACTCATGAGACAAAAATGAGAAATCCAAACTTAGGTATGTAGTGCAGAAACCATATAGAGAGTGAGCCCTGTGTGGGCTGGCATTTTTCTCCAGTTACTCAAATGGTCACTACCTAACCTGGTCTCACCTCTTAAAGATCATTGGCTGACAGAGATTTCCCAACTCTGTGCCACGCAATACTTTTCCTACAATAACCCATTAACTTACAAAAGAATTATTAGAAATGGCATATTATGGAAACCAAAAGTACAAATGGAGAATTCTCCTTGACAATCTAGAATGTGGCCGATATATCTAGTTTGTACTTAGCATCAAACTGATGCTGTATCATTCAGATTATAGTTTCCTTACATTCTTTCTTGGACAGTGACTATCATAACAATAATGACGTGACTGTTTGTGAAAACCTGTC
>NW_004949135.1:114624-116086 GCF_000317375.1 Microtus ochrogaster | reverse complement strand
AGAAGAAAGATCATTGATGATGAATCAGAGGGAGTATTTTACAGGGAAATGGAACAGCAGCGAGAGATTCAAGATCGAATCACCATATGAAGTAGAGAATTTACTAGTGGTAGCAGAAGGCTTTTGAGTTCTCAAAGTCGTGTTTAGGGATGTAGACCTTCCAGTAAGTTGATACCTCTTAATCCTACCCATAAATATACACCATCTTCAGGCCATGTATTCAGATATTTGAATATATGTAGTCACTTCATTCAAACCAAGTTAATATAACTTTAATCCTGTTATTTTCATATTTTCTTTAGTGTATGTTATGAAAGATGTTCTATCCATTTGCCTTGAGAAGAACGTTTTATTAGACTAAATGATCATGAGTATTTTTTTTTTTAGTGCCACATAGCATACAGTTCTCATACTTACAAAATGGTACACATTCTATATTGGAAAACTTTTTTCCTGAGGATACTAATTCAGATAATTAAATATTTCCTATTTTCCAGTTCAATATTCCCATCAAACACATGATCTATTTGCACAGGAGAATATACAAGATTCAATTCTGAAGTTGGTATCTGGAATATCTGTAAGTTTTAACTTACAAACTTTGTACTTAAGGATATTTTAAAAAAATTTGGGGATGAGAGCAAAAAGAAATGTTGATGTTATACTAAATAATTTTTACTCACCAGCTACCCTGGATAAATTTGCCAAAAAACGGTTAAGAATCTCTACCTTATCGTGAATGGTGTCACACGAGATCTCATACATTTACAGAAGTTTCTTTTATAAACAAATGAAATTAAGTTTTGAAACATATTTTTATCTGCAAAGAAATTTTAAAATCTGAAAACTGAATGATACATATTCTATCAAGCATTCACTAGAGTTCCCCCAAATATTAATTACATTTGTGACAAACTAAGCAATTTAGATCCACATGGGAAGATTTTTCTCAATAAAATGAGACTGAAAATATATCATAATATTTCTAGTTGGGAAAATTCTTACACAAATAATGACATTATTAAACCCTTTCCTAAGAGGTCTAGGAAGAATAGTACCAGAACCATCAGTTGAAGGAAACAATGCCTGAAACACTGCATCACAGTCCATGTTTACTAGGTATTTAAATACACAGTAGTGGGCTGTTTTTTCTGAGAAGTGTCGAAGGAAACTTTTGATTCTAACACATACTATTTTTTTTGTTCCAGTATGACCAGAAACAAGAGAAGCATTATATAAAAAATCAAAATGAAGAGAGACAAAACAACTATAAAGAATGTGGAAAGATCTTCAACAGACATTTATGCCTCCCTAGTAATAAGAGAATTAATTCCAAAGAGAAAATGTATAAATGTAAAAACTGTGATAAATCATTTCCTTGTCATGCACATCTTCAAACTCACCAAAGAATCCGTACTGGTGAGAGACCTTACAGGTGTCAAGAATGTGGCAAGTCCTTTAC
>NW_004949135.1:110560-114374 GCF_000317375.1 Microtus ochrogaster | reverse complement strand
CATACTGGTGAGAAACCTTACAGATGTCAAGAATGTGGCAAGTCCTTTACTCGTCATGCAAATCTTCAAGATTACCACAGGATCCATACTGGTGAGAGACCTTACAGATGTCAAGAATGTGGAAAGTGTTTTATCACTGCCTCAACACTTCAAACTCATCACAGAATCCATACTGGTGAGAGACCATACAGATGTCAAGAATGTAAAAAGTGTTTTACTACATGCTCAAGTCTTGGAAGTAATTTTTTTTTTAGGTACTCCATTTTAAAATGCCGGCTTTCTAGGCCATCCTGCCTGTGCAAACTCTCTTTCAGGCAGGAGGTCTGGCTACAGAGTATTTGACTGTGGTTTGTAATTAGACTGCTGCAGCTTGATTGCTGGCAGTGACTTTAAAATGCATAGAATTGTGGATATAAACATGGCTATAGCCAGTACTTTTGCCATGAGGCTGGAATCTCAAAAAGCTAAGAAGTGGGCTGGATCCAACTGCCAAAGCATGGCTTTAACCTTAACCATATGGCTTAGCAAATTAAAGGCTCATGTGGTCAGAAAAAGAGAGATATAGAGTAAAGACAGAATCAAAGATAAAAAAAACTTCTAAATGGTTTACAGTGTGTTAAATATGTATGCAGGCTAAAGGTTAACGTTTTTAAAATAAAAAAGAGAGAGTAGTTGTGTGTGGTAACACACACCTTTAATCATAACACTTGGAAGAGAGAGGTAGGTAGATATTTGTAAGTTCAAGGCCTGGTGGCACACACCTTTAATCCCAACACTTGGGAGGAAGAGGCATACAGATCACTGTTAATTCAAGGTATGGTGGTACACACATTTAATCTCAGTACTTGGAAGGCAGAGACAGGCAGATCTCTGTGAGCTCATGGACAGCCTTGTCTACAGTACAGAGGGAGTTCCAGGACAGCCGAAGATAGACAGAGAACGTGTCTCAAAAAGCCAAAAACTTAAAAATAAAAATAAAAGAAAGAGTTTAAAATAAAGCCATGGAAATATGGAAAATACATAAAGAATCTGGATACTATATGTTATTATGCTCTCTTTGAATTGTTTTAAGGCTGTGGAAGGAGTAACAGCTGCTAAAAGATATTTGCTTACAAATGCTGCTGAACTAATCTAAGATAGGCATTTTGAAAATACCTTGGCTTCAAAATTGAAGTCAAAAGATATGTTACTTTGGAGAAGAGGTTATGCTTTTGTTTCCACAAAAATGAGAGGTTATGGATTTATTCTGAGTTAAGAAAAATCAGGTTTAATCAAGGAAGACCACCTGAGAAATCTCTGGTAGGAACAGATGGCCCAAATATCTGAGTTCTACATTCAGAACAGATTCAAGACTGCTGCCTGAGATGATAAAGCCTCACGGGATACTCCAGTCAGGACTTGATCATAATTCTAAATATTATTTGGGTTCCCATATGATTATCAGCACCCCCAACCAGCAGGAATTAGTAAAACTATGCCCACATTTCCCATAAAATGGACTATGGATATTTTTCTTTGTTTAGAATGTTGGTTACAAGTTGTTATGGCTAATGGTCAGGAGAAAAGCTAAACAAAGGATATTATATTCAGAGTTTTTGTTTTTGTTCTTTTGTTTTTTGTTTTTTTAAAGAGGGGGAAGTGGTGTGGGACAATAGTCTATATTCTGTCAATTATATTTTAAATAAACAGTGATTGGCCAGGCAGAAAGTATAGGTGAGACAACCAGACAGGAAGCAGAGGCGGGTCAAAGAGAACAGGAGAATCCTGGGAAGAAGGAAGTCCTATTGGGCAGTCGTGACCCCAGCCACAGAGGGAGAAGATCTGACTGCCTCGCCTAAAAAGGTACTGAGCCATGTGGCTAACATAGACAAGAATAATGGGCTAACTAATATAAGTTGTAAGAGTTAATAAGAAGCCTGAGATACTGGGCCAATCAGTATATAACTAAGGTAGACCTCTGTGTGATTTCTTTGTGACTCAACAATTTTGGGAAACCGGGCAGGACAGAAACCTCATCAACAGTACCATCTGTCATTGACTGGATTTTATCCACCAAATTGGTTGTTTCATTTTTCAGAGTGCTGATTTTCCCTTTTAGTTGGATTTTATTAGTCTGTAAAGACTATCATTTAAAAAAGTGCCTCATATTTTTTGCTCTATTATCAAACATTTTTCAAACATTTTTTAAAGGAGAAAATATGGAAAGCAAAGCTAATCCCTAGAATCAAATATAGTGATGTAGAAGGTAAATCACATAAGCCTTGTATAATACCCTCCATGGTATAAGTGAAAAAGCAGTTGAACTCATGTATCATTAAATTATCTGCAATCTCGACCTTTTAAATTATAAATTTTAAATTTGACCTTATAAATTTAACTGTAATAAGTTGGAGTAGGAGCAATAATGGTTACCAGCCAGTAGGTGTCACAGTTGTAGCTGTGAGGCTAGCTTGAACAATTTGAATTGGTTTTAATGTGCTAGATACTGAAAATATGCTTAAATTAAAAACTCTTATTTAGTTTGAATCACATACTGTTCATATCATAGAGATCCCTGACTGGTTAGCAACACAGGAGCAGCAAGGTGGCAATGCTGACAGAGAAACCCTAGGGAGCCTGCGCCCCTCCTGAGCTTTCAAGGCCATCATTCTTCTCCACAATCCTCCAGAGTTGGAAGGAATGATGATCTGGGCTGCTGTTGTCCCAGGATCCTGCCCTGTACCTTCTGTGTGGGGACACTCTGGAGAATCTTCATCAGGCATAATTCCAGCAGCAGCAGACACTTCATATGTCAGCTGATGGGGATGGCTTGCATCTTCTTCCTCAAGTCAAGTGGGTTTTTCTGTTTATTCTTCTACAAAGAGCTGTTCAGAAAAGAACTCACACTCTTTGAATTTCTTTTGACCTCTACTGACATTCAGAAACATCTCTTGGTATTTCTGGTCTATGCTATCAAATGGGGAGGCTGCTTCTTCCTCCTGAAAATGGAGAGTTGGTTCTGTGACTTCACAAGTTATTCTGCATTGTGTTCATTCTCCATAAAAGACCTAATCTAATACTCAGAGTCTGTATTTCCCCATGTGGGGACTTCTCTGCAGGTTTTGCAATTCTGCCACTGCTAAGTGAAAACACAGAGGGTACTTCCTCTACCAGTTCCCTTCAGGGGACACCGTTTTGCTCTGGGAGAGGAACTGTCACATGTTATTCATGCTGACCCATGAGGTTTTTTACTGGATCATCACTGCAGCTTCCCTCCCTGTGCCTGACTCCCTGGTCTCACTCCTTGAAGACTCTTCTGTTCCTTTAGGCACTGGGATGGTAAGTTGTTTGTAAGGTGATACTGAGAAGGAAGAATCAGTGGTCTGAGCTGGTCATTAACTCTCCTTTTGAGGATGCTTTGTGGAGCAAGGGAAGTTCTACAGATTTGACCCCCCACTCGTGGTGAGGGGACTAATGTTAAGTTGGTGTGGATATCAAGATAGGAGTTACCAGGGATCCTGAGAAGGAGTAGGAGGCAGAAAAACATTCAGAGGATTGTGTGTCTGAGTCAGCTCTCAAGTTAGAAAAGACAGGTGCCTGAGTAGAGCTAGAAGGAAGAGTAAGATTGAGAGCAGAATCAGGGGAAAGAAGCCTAACTTTGGTTTGAGCCTCTGGAGATATGTCCAGTCTGCTAATAAGACTAAGTAAAGTCTGTAGGTCAGTTGTAGATGCATTTCCAGAAACATAAAAATAGTCATTAAAGAGAGACAGATTTTTTACATTTGGGGCAGTACCTACAAAGTCAAGGGAACAGCAATTCTTTTTTTTTTTTTTT
>NW_004949135.1:104790-108845 GCF_000317375.1 Microtus ochrogaster | reverse complement strand
CCAGTCAGTAGGTTGCCTTTTTGTCTTGGTGACAGTGTCCTTTGCTTTACAGAAGCTTCTCAGTTTTAGTAGGTCCCATTTATTCAATGTTGCTTGTTGGTTCACGGCCATCCTGAGACAGACCAGACTTGCTCCAGTGGAGATTGTTAAATACCAGGTCACGGAAGAGAAAGATCCAGTATGTAAAAGACTTAGACTTACCAGGTCTTCATAGCTATGATATAGGGAAACCTACAGTTGGAGATGATGGCTTTGGTTTAGACTGAGGTTCCTGGCTAGTTTCTGGTATTTTAGAATCCTATTCTCTTTGGATGTGTACCTTGCTCAGCCTAGATGTAGTAGGGAGGGCCTTGGATCTTCACAAACAAAGTGCCTTAACCTCTCTTTGGATTGGAGAGGCGTGGGTTGGGAGAGTGTTTGGAGGGAATGGGAGGAGAAGAGGGAGTGTGAATTTGGGTTGGTAAATATTTATAAAAAAATCTAATAATAAAAAAAGAGACAGATAGCAGAAAATGGATGACACCAGGTGAGTGAAACAGAAAAATTAAATCTGGGATTGCTCCTGGCCAAAGGACAAAAGGAGAAGTGATTTTCTGATTTCAGTCTGTAATGCACCAATTATAGGTGACTCTAAGTATAGTATTTATGTGTTTAAACTGACACATTTTAGGGTCCTATGTGAGAAATCTAAATTTATTAAATATTTTTAATAAAGAAATGATATCTTTATAGAAGACAATTTGGCAAGAAAGTATGAGCCTATGAGTGGGGGTAAATATTATGACATTTTCCCCATGATATGCCATGGATATTGCACACATATGCATAAATATGGATAGAAATATTTGCATATATGAATTTGTGGAAATATAAAAATACATAAAAAGCTACTGATAACAGTTAACCTTATGCATGCTACTGCCCTGAACTGATCACTAGTTAACAGTTAAACAAAAATCACCTGTATCTTTCAAACTTGAACAGATATTGTGTAAACCACCTGAAAACACATTAAAATGTATTCTTAGTTACTAGGTGTCTTTCTTTACCTACCCCCACATATTTAATATAACTCTTCTTTAACACTTATGTTTAAGAAAAAAGATGGTTCCTAACATTAGAATCCTCAAGAGAATTATGGTAAGCACAGTACCTTCTTTTGATACAAATCAGAATATATGAGTCAATATGAATGTACCATAACATACTGTGATAATACTACATGCTTAATGAATGAAACCTAGTATTGGTGTGGTTTAAACTCTACTACTTCCATTGAAAGAAGCCAAAAATTTTTGTAGTTCTCTCTTATTCTCAAAGTCACAAATAACTGCATTTTCATATGAACAATAAATGGTTTAGATAGTTTTAGCAATGTGAGAGTTAATGTTTTGCAAACACTTCTCAGCACAAACTGTTACTTAGGATCCAATGCCAAGTGAAGAAATTACTTTCAGTTTTGCTTCATTCCACAACTTCCACTTGTAAATCTAAGCAGCAACCCCAACATCTTTGTGAACTTTGCCACTAAAAACCAGGTGAATATCATGATCAGCTTTATAGGATTTTGATCTGCAGTTGAGTTCAGCTTTCATTTTCCCAATTCTTCTTTGCTTGTTTGAGTAGACCAGGGCAGTATAGCCCCAGTTCTCAAGGCATAACTTGACAGCTGAGATCAACTGAACTCAACAAGGGAGAAGCAGCATTTTCATCTCTCCCATATTCATGAATATCTGTGTAACCAAGCCAGGAGTAAATACTCTCTAGATTTCTGAGACTCTGCAGGTGGTGAGTGTGCTTCTCACAAGTGAATGGTGTTTGATGATACTTTTAATGCAAATCCTGAAGAGAGATTCCAGGAGGTACAGGGATACAAGCTTTTCCCTCAGACA
Organism: Microtus ochrogaster; assembly: GCF_000317375.1. NCBI lineage: Eukaryota > Metazoa > Chordata > Mammalia > Rodentia > Cricetidae > Microtus > Microtus ochrogaster. The sequence continues at coordinate 106,953 of NW_004949135.1, read as the reverse complement.
GACGCTCAGAAGAGATGGCTGGTTCTGCAGTAAGTATGTCTCTGCTCAGTAGCTATGCACAATTTTTATTACAAAGTTTATAAATTTATTTTGCAAATCTTTACTTCCGTGATTCTCATAGACTTCCATAGGAAGTTTATTTCTAATGAATTTACTTGCTTTTGCTTCTTGTGAGAGTTATGATTGAGTCTTCAAATGTATATTGTTTACACAGTGTGGACTTCCCTCCATTTTGTTCTTGCCTGTCAATTTTTATCATGGCATATATCCTGAATGAAATGTTGATGCTCATCATTGACAAGTTCCTTGTGATAGATGAATGTTTTAACTTGCTGATGTCTAATACCTCCAGACACAATTTCATATCTTCATATAAAGAGAAGATACAAAAAAGAAAAATGAAAAAGAGAAAAAGAAAGGAAATGCAAATGTATGGCATGACCTCCATCTGGAAGCTTTGGTGGTTCACTGGCTTATGAAAATGAATATACAATCACATAGAATACTTTACCAAGAATAACCCATTCACCTATGAAAAGAAGTATTAGAAATGGCATATTACAGAAACTAAAACTACATATGTAGTATTCTACTTAACAATCTAGAATGTGGCAGATATATCTAGCTTGTACTTAGCATAAAACTGATAGTTTCCTTGCTTTATTTCTTGGGCAGTGACTATGACAACAATAATTATGTGACTGTTTGTGAAAACCTGTAATCAGTTTTTCTTAATGTATTGATGTTGACTTCTTTCACCTGTGTTTGGTTCTCTGTGACAATGTCTACTGTTTTAGAGACAATTTGTTTGGTTTTTATGTTCTTGGATTCATATACAGTATTTTATTCTGTAGCCAAGATATGTTGAATTCTGCCAGGCTGTGGTGGCGCATGCCTTTAATCCCAGCACTTGGGAGGCAGAGCCAGGCAGATCTCTGGGAGTTTGAGACCAGCCTGGTCTACAAGAGCTAGTTCCAGGACAGGCTCCAAAGTTACAGAGAAACCCTGTCTCGAAAAACGAAAAAAAAAAAAAAACAACAAATAAACAAACAAAAAGATATGTTGGATTCAGCAATAATTGTTTTGAAGCATGGGAGAGTGATGTATATAAACCATAATATATTACTCAGGAACTGAAGTTTTCCCTAATCATCGTAATGTGTATCCTAAAATTGGAGACTACCTTGCATGATATCTCCCAACCTTTTCTCCCATAAACACAATTGTTTTCATGTGAATAATACAGAAAAAATGATGTGCATTTATACATTTATATTTATTTACTTTTCCTTTTATGAAAATAGCTATATTTCTTCAGATAATATATCCTGGACATAGTTTTCTCTCACTCCACTTCTCACACTAAGTCCCCAAAACTTTTCACATCCAGATGCAGTCTCTTTCTCTCTTTCTCATTAGAAAACAGATTGCTTTCTAAGAGGGAATAATAACATAAAATATATTATGATATAATTAAGTAAAAGAAAAACTAACAAAGAATAATAGAACAAAACAAAAAATTAGATAAAATACCAAGGTTAAATCAAAAGAAACATATAGATGCAGACATGAATCCTAAATAAAACACTAAACTGAGAACTCTAATATATATAAAAATGGAACTGTAGTTTACAAAGAGATAAGAAAAATATAAAAGCATAAGGAAGAAAAAGGAAAGTTCAGAGATGACATTATGAGACAAGGAACCTCCAAAGATGCTGTTGAGTTTACTGAGGGTTGGCATTCAGCCTGCCTACCTCTGAGAGTAGTTTCTTATCTTATCCTTGAAGAAAATAAAATTTTTATTTGCAAGTGATTATCAATTGGTGATTGTTTCTGGGTAAGGGATATGTGCATGTGTAGATTTTTTATTTCAGTTCTAGGACCCAATATGGTGCAGAAATTGCACACCCTGTGTATGCTGCATCAGTTTCCTCTAGTTTATATGTGCTTCAATCCAGTTGAGGTAGATGGATGTCTGTTTATGGCAGGAGGGCATTGTGGGTATTTGTATTCTCCAAGCCCTTTGGCTCTTATACACTATCTTTCTCCTCTTCTAGAGGTCTCTGAAGGTATTGATTGAGACCTCCCATTCAGTGGTGTTCCAATGTTTATCCTTCTTTGAATATTGTCTCGCTGCGTGTTGAAATAAGAGCGGCGAGG
>NW_004949135.1:92601-102505 GCF_000317375.1 Microtus ochrogaster | reverse complement strand
TCTCCATCTCCCCTTATTCCCATCCCACCCCACCCCCAAGATCCCAATTTTCTCCTTGGCAATTTTGTCTACTTCCCTTAGCCAAGAGGATAACTATATGTTTTTCTTCTTACTGGATATTTTTAAACCTTGTGCATGTAAACAGAATAGATTCAAATAATTATGTCATAAATTTGTAACATATTAAAACTTGCAAAATTTCAGAATTGCATACTCATTTACAAGAAACACATTGAATTTGTTATTGTTGGTCACTCAGAGAAAACTAAAATCTTTCAGCTTAATTTCATCCAGAAATGCTCCCTTCTGTAATGCTTTTGTTTACTTTCAAAGGTATTACATTTGTACACAAAATCTGGCATGACCAGAGTGCTTAGCAGATATATCTAATTGAGTCACAATGTATAATTTAACTATATCCATACATTTGGTTGTAAATATTAAGGGATAAGAACTATATTTCTTCTTTATCATGAAATTTTCACTTTCTCTCAATAGACCTCAATTCATGCCAGTTACTGTTTGAGAATCCATTGATTTTGTTATAAAAATATTCTCATCAAATTTGAAACATAGGTTTAATCTACAGAGAGGATAAAACCCTATAAAGTGATATGCACTGAAAGTCATGCAGTTCTTTCCCATATTTTATATTCACTGTAGCTTTAAACAGTCCTTTAAACATTTCAGAGAGAAGACAGTAAAAAGTACAGTAAACCATTCTCCATGTAGTGTGGTATGCTTGGCACAAAATTTATTACTTCATACAAATTTCTGAAAAGTTCTGCAATTAAAGTCAATATAAAAAGGCATTTTGTAAATCAATGAAATCTTGGTATAAATATACATGGAAACCCCAATAAAAGTGATAAAATTTATTAAGTCTTTCATGAGAATTCTCTATTAAACACCTCCAAGAATATGTACTTTGTTAGGAGAATGTATCAAAACAATGGTTTATGAACTAGATTAAAATACTTATTAAGTACTTACTTTCTATAAAAGATTCTCACATAGATACTTCTTTTCTAGAAAAAATTCTCATCTAAGAACTTAATTTCCCCCAAACCACTACAAATTTGATTAATATAAGACAGCTTTGATAAAGTATCGCACTGTAATTCTGTACGCAGAAAAAGCTGCATTCAAAGAATCAGCATGAAAAAAATTTAAACAAGGCACCATAATGCAGTCAGTATAGAAGAACTAGCACTACAGAAAAAATATTTATATAATGTCTTTGTCTATAAACTTGATGTATTCAAGAGCTTAAGACATTTTATTATCTTATCACCTCTAGCCCTTTGGTTATTTTGTGAGCTTTAGATTTGTTTTTTCAGGTGGAGAGTTCTGGCCTAAGAGTGGATGACATTTTCTCCAACACAGGGCAGATTGACTCCTTCGTTTCCTAATTTACGACCTTTTGCTTTATTTCTTTTTAATTCTTATGCTTTGGTTAATTCTACAGCATTATATTTGTGTTATTCCTTTTATTAGAAATTCCTTGGAATTCTCCATCATTCTGATCATCATACAGCCTGAAATGTTTATTATAATAAGTATGAAGTATGTTGAGCCTTGTTCTTCAGGACTTGCATTAATAAGGGATATTTAATTATGTAAACGCACTTCTTATTCCTCCTGAAAGAATCATGTGAAATCTCTCTTTATATTCATAGATGTGCAGTATCACCTACATTGGTTTGAGGATGGTGAACCTTGTATATTGCTGTATGGCTGGATGAAGGAGGTGTTATCATAATGAATAATCTTTTTATATCATCATGGGACTGTTTTACCTATTTATTACAAAATGTTATATACATGAGGGATATAAAATATATTATTTTATAATTTTCAGCCTCAAATATGGAGTGTTTATGATACTTCTGTGAGGAATAATTTGTAGAGGTAGCCATTCAGATTGAACTCCCTAACCCTGAATTTTGTTTGGTTATGGTTCTTTACATCCAAACCTTTTTGAGAATTCTTCATACTGCTGTCCACAATGGCTTCACCATTTTTCAATCTTAGCAAAATACAGTTATGGTTCTATTTTCTTCTCAATCCTCCACATTTGTTGTAAGTCCTATGCCTTTCTGACTGGGGTACAATAAAATTTCCAGGTTGTTACATATGCAAATCCCTAATTGGAAGAGGGTATGGACGTGCTTGAGCTATTTATTGTCAGTTTTATCTATCTTTTAGTGCTCTGTGTTTAAATCAATAATGTGAGTGAAAAGATAAAGATTTCTTCCATTCTATGAAATTCTGTTTTTGTTAGATATTTAGAATTTTTTTAGATATATCAAGACCCACCTCCGTTTTTTTTTATTAGTTCTTGGAAAAACAGGGTCCTATTTGAAAGCTTATTACTAGATCCACATCCTATAGGATGATAAATTAGTTTTTTTCTAAGAACTCCAGTTTTCTTTTCTTTCTTTCTTTTTTTTTTTTAACTTTAAGACATCACTGTTAAAATATATTAAAAAAACTGTACAGGGGGCTGGAGAGATGGCTCAACAATTAAGAGCAACTACTCTTGCAACAGACCTAGATTTAAGTACTAGCTTCCACATGGCTGGTCATCACCATCTGTGACTGCAGTTCTAGGTGATCCACTACCATCTTATGGTTTTGCTGGGTACCACAAGCGTATGGTTCATAGACACAAATGCAGGCTAACCACTAATACAAATAAAATGAAAATAATAAAAACAGATAAAGTTTTACTCTCATGCATCAAAGGATGTGATAGAGTGAAAAAACAGTTTCTAGATTAGAAAAAAATATTTACAAACTGTATATCACAAGAGTAAATGTCTAGAGCATATTAAAAGAACTTTTCCAATGAACTAACAAAAAGACAAGTTAAAATGAGCAAAAGACTTAGATAAATGTTTATTCAAAGTTATACAAATGACTAGTAAATATGGAAAAAGCTGCCCAGTGTTACTTATCTTGGAGAAATGAACTCAAAAGTACAATGAAATATCACTATGTATCCATTAGAATGACTAGGACAGAATTCTGAGATTTTCAAAGAAGACAATACACTCCTCAAATTGTTCCTCACAACACAAATAGAAGGAACATTGAAATTTCATTTTATAAGATCATGTTAACCCCGAGTAACTTATTGTGATACAGTCCTAATACTCTTCTTGGGATCTTGAAAAGTACCCTGTACTTTTAGGGGTGAGTAAGTTTTGGATGAAAGCTGATCTAAGCCATGAATCAGCTACCCAATCTACTGCCTTCGCTTGTCCTTTATCAATTTGCCCACAGTGCTCTCAGAATTTCATCAGGTCTTAGATATCAGTCTCTTTCCAGCTCAACACACACAGCTGTCAACCCTTCCAAGGTTGTTCCCACTGATGTAATTAGACCATTTGCCGTAAGAATCTTGCATCATTCTTGGATATAGCAGTTCTACCTCTTACTACACACCTGACGTTGTACAAATTTTTGGCTGACAGCAGTGTAGCCATGCCTGTTGTCATCTTTACAGCTCATGTTTCTCAAGCTAGTGGCTTGTACAGTAATGATTTCCCATGAGGGTAGAGACCCTTGACTGATGATTCATACTGATATTGTCTGGAACTGCACATAAAATTTTCTCCCTGCCTCCCACTAATATACCTTATTTCAGCCTGTGGATTTACATCTTGAATTTGTCTTAGTTCACTTGATCTGTCATATTTCCATCACATAGATTTTTATATAGACCGTAATTTAGAGTATGTCTTTTAGAATAATGTTAATCAAGAACAAATCAAGTTTTATGATGATTTTATGTAATCTTAGAATACAAAAAGAACTTTGTACCTGGGCACTTGATAAACCATTTTCTTTCATGACAGGACATCTTGACATTTGAGGATGTGTCAATAGACTTCTCTCAAGATGAGTGGGATTGCCTGGACTTTGCTCAGAGGGCTTTGTACAGAGATGTCATGTTGGAGACCTACAGTAATATGCTCTCTGTCGGTGAGACTTATTCATAATTGTTTTATATAAGTATATTTAATAACTATACCTAAATTGTCTCCCTGATATTGACATGCTAATTTAATAAACATTGTGACGTTCATCATGTAGAACATAATATTTCTTGTAACTTTAATTTGTCAATAAATTTCTGACTCCTGGAGATGACACTGATCATTCAAACTTTTATAATATGTTTTACTTTCAGAAACATCATAGTTTATATAGATTTACAACTTAATGATTTATAATATATTTTAATTTAGATTCATTAAAAAATTCCAAAATAACTCTAGGTATAAAATTTATCATAAATTATTTTGAATATTTTAAAATATTAGAAGATACTGCTTTTTCTACTACTTTTTCTACTTCCCATGTAGAGCAGATCTATGTATGAAAAGACAAGATCTCCTGAGTAAATTGGGAGCATGGGGACTTTGGGAGAGGGCTGAAGTGTAGGGGAGAGGCAGGCAAGGAAGCAGAGAAAAATGTAGAGCTCAATAAAAATCAATAAAATAAAATAATAAAAAAGATGGTAGCAATTAGGAAATTATATCTTGAATTTTATATTGTATGTGTTCTTATATAATCACTTTGGAGATGTATTAGAACCCCATGTGTTTTACTGTTAACCCATGGTAAGACCATATGTCTGTTACAACATGCAGGTATTTCAGTGTCAAAACCAAACCTGATCAGTTCTCTTGAACAAAGCAAAGAGCCCTGGAATGTGAACACTAGAGAGAAAGAAGGCAATGAACAAGGTAAATTAGAATGAAGCATTGACACTTGTGGGAATTCTAAGACTTGAAGAATTTTGTCCTTGAACTGGGGATTGCAAAGATCTTTAATGGAAATGAGAAGATTGTTTCATTAGAAAAAAAATGATCATAAGTTTTTTTTATGCCACATAGCATAAAGTTTTTATACTTATAAAATGGTGTGCCTTATATATCTGAAAAATTTTCAACTTAGCGTACTAATTCAGATAATTAACTGTTTCCTATTTTCCAGTTCTATATTCCCATCAAAAACAAGAACAACTTGCAAAGGGAAATATACAAGATCCAATCCTGAAGTTGGTATCTGGAATATCTGTAAGTTTTGACCTAGAAACCTTTCACTTGAGGATATTTTAAAAATTTGGTGATGAGAGCAAAAAGAAAGGGTTGTGTCATACTTGAAATAATCTTTACTCACAAGCCACCCTAGATAAATTTGCCAAAAAGGTCAAGAATTTCTATCTTATTGTGAATAACATCACACTAGAACTCATACATTTACAGAAGATGTTCCTTTTCTAAAAAAATGCACTTAAAGTTTTAAAACATGTTTTTATCTGCAAAGAAAGTTGAAAATGTCTGAAAAGTGAATGATAGATATGAATTCTTCTATTAAGAATTCATTAGAGTTCCCACAACTATTAATTATATTTGTGACAAACTAATCAATTTAGATCCACACTGAAAGGTTTTTCTCAATAAAATGAGACTGAAAATGTAGCATAGCATTTCTAGTGGGGAAAAGTCTTACATATAAAGTGATGCTAATAAATTCTTTCCCAAGAACTCTAGGAAGAATAGTTGCCACAACTGTCAGTTGAAGGAACAAATGACCCAAAAGTGCACCACAATACATGTTTACTCAGTATTTAAATATATAGTAGGAGGCTGTTTTTTCTTGAGAAGTATATAGAGATATTTGCTTATAACACACATCTTTTTTCCCTCCTACATGACCAGAAACAAGAGAAGCATTATATAAACAACATAAACGACGAGACACAATACGACTATAAGGAATATGGAAAGAGCTTCAACAGATGTTCATGTCCCATTAGTCATAAGATGATTATTTCCAAAGAGAAAGGACAAAAATGTCAAGAATGTGATAAATCATTTTCCCATCATGCAAGTCTTCAAGCTCACCAAAGAATCCATTCTGCTGACAAACTTTACAAATGTCAAGAATGTGGCAAGTCCTTTAGCCATCATGCAAATCTTCAAGCTCATCACAATATCCATACTGGTGACAAACCTTACAGATGTCAAGAATGTGGCAGGACCTTTAACCAGGTGTCAAATCTTCACAAACATTGCAGAATCCATACTGGTGAGAAACCTTACAGATGCCAAGAATGTGACAAGTCCTTTACCCAGGCCTCAACACTTTACAGACATCACAAAATCCATACAGGAGAGAGACCTCACAGATGTCAAGAATGTGGCAAGTCCTTTAGCCAGGTCTCAACACTTTACAGACATCACAGAATGCATACTGGTGACAAACCTTATAGGTGTCAAGAATGTGGCAAGTCCTTTACCCGTCATGCAAATCTTCAAACTCATCACAGAATCCATACTGGTGAAAAACCTTACAGGTGTAAAGAATGTGGCAAGTCCTTTACCCGTCATGCAAATCTTCAAACTCATCACAGAATTCATACTGAGAAACCTTATACATGTAAAAAATGTTGCAAGTCCTTTACTATATGCACAAGTCTTAGAAGGCATCAGAAAATACATGTAATGGGTACACTTTAAAAAACTTCTTAGTTTAACTCACACCAATTCAATTTACCAGTCTTCATACACTGAACAAGCTATTTCACAGACTCATATGCTTCAAATACTTTCCAAGCTTAGTCAATACTTATATGGTGCTAGAGTCCTAATAAACTTAGAAATATTGTGTCCAGGTTTGAATTTTATAATCATGAAACATTCATTGTGAAATAAATTATTTATGCATCATTATTGGGTACATAACCATTTAAGTATCAATTATTATCAATAAAGAAATATCTCTAGTAGGAATGAATTAAGCAATAACATTTCTTGACTGTATGTCAAAATTACGTATTAAGAAACCATCCAAAATCAAACTATTCCAGATTTTGATGCGTATTTTAGATTGGCATATGTTTCTTTAGGTAATGTGATTATATTCTATATAAACATTATTTTCCTGTAGTTACTTGTGATTTCAGATAAATAACTGATTATTTTGAACTTCAAGTGTTTTCCTTCTTTGCAATAAAAATGTTAAATATTTTAGCCATTTTTTGCATTTCTTTGTTCTGATAGTCTATTCTTTAATGTCAGGATAACATTAATGTCAGCAGTTCTGTGGATGAATAGCAACAACAGAAATATGTCATAACAAAGAAGTAGATTTGACCTGGGCATGTATACACTGTGTGAACGTGTATTGCTGTGTTTGAAGTAAGAGGAAGTAAATGGACAAACCTAGGTAGGAGGTATAGGCGGGACTGCCAGGGAGATAGTGGAAGTAGGAGAAGGAAATAAAGCAAATTGCCACCAGATGGAGGAAGCTGGATGTGTGGTATGTGGCAGAACATAGAACAAAACTTTATGGCTTAATTAAAGTAATAAGAGTTAGTTGGAAAGTGGCCTGGGAGTTTTGATCTGACTTGCCCTTGTTCAGCTGTTATGAATCACTTGAGTTTGTAATTACAAATCTCCCACTGTGTTCAAAACCCTGCTTCCTTATAGTTATTCATCTCTTTTGGCTCTTACCATCTTTTATCATTTTGTGCTGAACCATCTATGACAATCGCCTGGAGGGGATGATATTGCTGTATTTACTAAAGGCCCAAAGCACTTCCTTTATTAACCAATGAAAACAACATAATATTGAAAGGACACTTAAAGCAGAACATTTTCTTATTGTCTGAACTATGACTGCAGCTGTGTCTCTCTTTTAGCAGTAAATACATGTGGGAAATTTCTGTGATGGAGGCTTAGAGATACAGTAGTTGGTGGTAAAAGATAAGACATCAGCAATAATTTTAAACTCCCAAACTTGTAGCAGAGTAATGGTAGCAGGCAGCACTTTTTAACTTTTGGTAATTCTTCTAGAACAAACATGAATTCTCCTTAAATTATTGAAAAAACTAGATGAAGGAACAGTGTGATATTTTTTTTCATGAGGACACTCATGATACCTTGATATCTAAGTCAACTAAAATTCACTAAATGTGATTGATATAATATCTTTTAGCTTTTTGAAGCAACCCCACACTGATTTTATTCACTTCACCACTGTGACCTCTCAAAAATGTGAATAAATTATTACCTTTTCTTCAGCCATTCAGCAGTATTTGTTATCCTTTATTAATGTTATTTTTCTTAGTCATTCTGATATGGGAAAGAAATTGCAAAAAATAGTTAATTTGCATTTCACGGATTGTTAAGCATGTTGAGCATTAGAAAATACTTCTCAAACATATTTATATATCCTTTGAGATTTCTGTTTAGGTTTATGTCCTAGTTTTAATGCCAAAGGCAATTTTTATTTTTCTTTGCTTATTTGTTTCTCTCTCTCTTTTTTTTTTTTGGTGTATAGCTTTTTAGTTCTAGGTATGTTCTAGAATCACTTTCAGTTGTTTGGCTTGTATTGTTATTTTCCTAATTTTAACACTGTCTCTTCTTTAAAAAGTTAGTAGTCAGCTATCTATTAATGCCAGTTAGATTTGAAGTCTCAATTGTCACTACAGAGTCTTAAGTGCTATGGTCTAGGGATCTTTGCCAGAAAGACTTTTCCTTTGCCTACTGTAATCTGTTTCATTATTCTGTCATTGTAAGAGAACATTGTAAAAACCAACCTTTCTTTTTTTAAATTTTCCCATTAGTTAATTATTTTTGTAACCTATGCTAAGGCATACATGAAACCGTAAATTAACCTCTTTGAAAATAACTGCTAAATACAGTAGAGAGCTATAACTGGATATGCAATGGTGTTTGTAGTACTGTCTATTATTGGTATCAGGTGGTGTCAAGGGGGTTCACTGACAAACCCTTGTAAAATTATTTAAAGACTTAAGGGCAGTATCCCCTAAACCTTTCCCTTCTGGTGCTCCTTGTTCTCTTCGATAAAAGGACAGAATGAAAAGCTTGTTAGGGTTAGGTGCATACCCAGACACAACAACAAATTCATAAGACATTCTTCAGGAAAGCACAGATTCAGACTCATACAAAACACAGAGTAAAGTAAATTAATCCTGGTGAATGAATTAGACAATATAAATCTGTGGCTGCTACTGGCCAAAGGACAAAAAGGAGAAGTGATTTCCTGATTTTGTTCTATAAGACACCAATGCATTATAGGTGATTCTGAGTATAGTATTAATATATTTAAACTGACAACTTTTGATGTCGTATGTGAGGAATCTCAAATTCATTAAATATTTGTAATAAAGAAAAAGCATCTTCATAGAGGAGAGTTTGGCAAGAAAATATGAGCCGGAATGTGGGTGTGAATATTATGAAATCTTCTTTAAGATATGACATGGATACACACACATACTTTAACATGTGGCTGTAAATATGCATATAGATATGTATATATATGTAATTATGTGTATATGTATGAAATGATGAACAATACATAAAAAAACTAGCAGTTTCATACATGCTACTGCCCTGGATTGATCACTAGCAATGACTTAAACATAAAAATCACTTGTATATTTCAAGCTTCTATAGATATTGTGCAAGACATCTGAAACCACATTAAAAATTTCTCGAATTTTGCATGCAAGTGGATGGATATAGAAAACACTATCCTGAGTGAGGTAACCCAGACCCAAAAAGATGAACATGGGATTACTCACTCATAATTGGATTCTAGCCATAAATAAAGGTCATGGAGTCTATAATTGGTGACCCTAAAGAAGCTAAATAAGAAGGTGAACCCAAAGAAAAACATATAGTTATCCTCCTGGCTATGGGAAGTAGACAAATTGCCGGGGAGAAAATTGGGATCTTAGGGGTGGGGTGGGGTGGGATGGGGGTATGGGGAGATGGAGAGAGAAAAATGAGAAGAGGAGGATGGGGGGAACTTGGGGAAACAGGATGATTGCGATAAATGAAGGTTGGATAGGGGAGCA
>NW_004949135.1:84053-91643 GCF_000317375.1 Microtus ochrogaster | reverse complement strand
TTCTGGCTTTGTGGGGGCCTAGCCAGTTTGGATGTTCACCTTCCTAGACCAGGATGGAGGGGGGAGGACTTTGGACTTTCCACAGGGCAGGGAACCCTGACTGCTCTTCATACTTGAGAGGGAGGGGGAGAGGAGTGGGTGGAGGGCGGGAGGAGTGGGAGATTTTTTTTCTCAATAAAATAAATAAATAAATAAATAAATAAAATAAAAAAATTAAAAAAAATTTGTTCTTAGCTACTTGGTGTCTTAACCTTTCCCAATGTCTTTCATATATAGCTTTTCTTTGTCACTTATGTTTTAAGTAAAAAGATGTTTCCTAACAATAGAATCCTCATGGGGATTATGGTATGCACAATATTTACTTTTGATACATATCAGAATATATGTGTCCATATGAATGTATCATAACATATAGTGATAATATGCAAGAAATATAACAAACAAAAACTAGTGTTGATGTGTTTTGTACTCTACTGCTTCTATCAAAAGAAGCCAAAAATTTTTGTAGTTAGTTCTCTTTAAATCTGAATGTCAGAAATAAGTGCATTTAAACAGGAGTAATAAATGATTTAGGTACATTTAACAATGTGAGAGTTAATGTTTCCCAAACACTTTCAGTGCAGACTGTTAATTAGGAACCCAATGCCAACTGTTGAAATTACTTTCACTTGTGCTTCATTCGACAGCTGCTATTTATTATTTTAAGTAGCAACCACAACATCTTTGTGAACTTTGCCACTAAAAACAAGGTGCATATTGTGATCAGCTTTATAGAATTTTGATCTGCAGTTGAGTTCTGTTCTCATTTTCCAATTTCTGTTTTGCAGTCTTGGACAGAACAGGCCAGTATAGCCCAAGCTCTCAATGCATATCATTACTGCTGACTATTCAGCAAGGGAGAAACTTTTAATCTCTCCTGTTTGTATGAGTAACTTTGTAACCACGTCAGGAGTGAATATAATCCAGATTTGTAGAAGGAGCTGTGGGCTGTGTTCCTGCCACCCAGCTCCCAGCCACCTGGCTAGCTTATGCCCCGAAATAACAACACACAAATTGTATTCATTTAAACACTGCCTGGCCCATTAGTTCTAGCCTCTTCTTGCCTAACTCTCATATCTTTTCAGTCAAATGGACCTAAGAAACGAGTGGGTGTGTCTATACTAATTTCTATCAAAATTTATTTCAAACTAAAATGAATCAGAAGAGATGGAGAAGGACACTTTATACTCATAACAGTAACAATTCATCAGGAGGAAGTCTCATCCTGAATATATACGCCCCTAATATAAAAGAACCCACATATGTAAAAGAAACATTACTAGAACTCAAAGAATACATCAAACCCCACACTATTTTTTTCTTTTTTTGCATCCATTGCATTCAATTTTAGTTACCCAAGTACTCTTTATGCTTAGACGTTTCCTGAAGTATGGTCAAATTACCAGAGGCTTCATTCTTAAAATAAAGCTGGTTCTCCTTTTCCAATCAGCTTTCAGATGTTAAGAGCACCTCAGCTAGTGTTGTGACTCCATGTTCCTCCACTTTCATCTTGGGATTTTGATCTGACTTGCACTTGCTCAGGTGTTATACATGCTATCACGGTCATGTGAGTTCATATGTGTGAATTTCCCACTGTGTGTTGAAAATACTGCTTCCTTATAGTCATCTAGCGTTTTTGACCCTTAGCATCTTTCATCATTCTGTTCTGAACCATCCCTGAGCATTGCCCAGAGGGGATGATATTGACATGACACTTACAACTGAACATTTTTTAGTATCTGAAATGTGAGCACAGGTGTCTCTCTCTTTTGCTATAAAGTTATACAGGAAAGTTTTGTATTCGGGGCTTCAGATGCAACAACTGGTGAATAAAACAATAAGACACTAGTAATAATTTTAAAACTATAACATGTAGCAGAATAATGGTAGTTGGTGATCCTTTCTAACTTTTGATCATTCTTCTATGTATATTCTAGAATCACTTTCAGATGTTTAGCTGGTAATGTTTTTTTTCTAATATTAACACTTTGTCTTTTTTCAGAAGTTATTAGTCTCCTATGTATGGATGACATGTGTTTTATGATGTCACATTTATCATTACTTAGTATTAAATGCTATGGATCTTCTACTTTCCCTACTGTGAACTGTTTGTTTATTCTGTCTTTATAAGAGAATACTGTACAGTCTAACCTTACTTTCTTAGTATTTTCCACACAATCCAATCATCATTTGTAACTTAAGCTAATGCATAGCTGAAACTTTAAATTACCTTCCTCCAAAATAAATGCTAATTACAGTCTAGAAATGTACAATGACATGCAATGGTGTTTGTAGTACTGTCTGTTATTGATATGCAGGGTCAAGTGGGATCAATGACTAACCATTGTGAAATTGTTATTTAAAAATTTCTGGATATTATCCCTTAACCCTTTTTCTTCTTATGCTCCTTGTGCTGTTCAGTAAAAAAAACAGAATAAAGCCCTTGTTAGGGACTGATACATACACTGGCCCAACAACAATATCATTCTTCAGGAAGGCATAGATTAAGATTCATATAAAAGGCAGATAGCATAAAATGGATGACACTAGGTGAGTGAATTAGACAATTTAAATTTGGGGTTGCTACTGGCCAAAGGACAAAAAGGTGAAGTGATTTCTTGATTTTTGGTGTGTAATGCACCAATGCATTATAGCTGATTCTGAATAATTATTAATGTTTTAATCTAACACAGTTTAGTGTCCTATGTGAGAAATCTCAAATTCATTAAATATTTGTAATAAAGAAATTTTAACTTAATAGAAGAGATTTTGACAAGAAAGTAGGAGCCTAAGAGTGGGAGTGAATATTATGAAATTGTCATTATGGTATGGATATTGCACACACACATGCATATATATGGATAGAAATGTGTCAATATATGTATATGTGGAAATATAAAAAAAATACTGATAACAGTTAACCTCATGCATGCTGCTGCCCTGAACTGGTCACTAACTAACAGACAGAAATAACCTCTATCTTTCAAGCTTGATCAAATATTGTGTAAACCACCTGTAAACACATTAAAATGCATTCTTGGTTACTTGATGTCCTTTTTCACCTATACCCACATTTTTTATAAACCTCTTTTTTGACACTTATGTTTAAAATAAAGATGATTTCTAATATTGGAAATCGTGTGGGAATTATGCTAAGCACAATATCTTCTTTTTTTTCCCTTTTTTTTTGGATTTTTGAGACAGGGTTTCTCCATAGCTTTTTGGTTCCTATCCTGGAACTACACAATATCTTCTTTTGATATGAATCAGAATATGAGTCAAAATGAAAGTATAACATACTGTGATAATACTACATGCTTAATGAACAAAATCTTGTGTTGATGCAGTTTGAACTCTACTGTTTCTATTAAGAGAAGGCACAAATTTTTGTAATTTTCTTTAAATGTCAAAGTCATAAATAACTGCATTTTCTTATGAACAATAAAATGTTTTCCAAACACTTCTCAGCCCAGTCTGTTAATTAGGATCTGATGCCAAATGAAGAAACAACTTTCAGGTTTGCTTCACTCCACAACATCCACTTGTTAATCTAAGCAGCAACCCCAACATCTAAGTTTTGCCATTAAAAACCAGGTGAATATCATGATCAGCTTCATAGGATTTTTATTGACAGTTGACTTCAGCTTTCGTTTCCCCATTTCTGCTTTGCCTTGGTTGAGTATTACAGGGTAGTATTGCCCAAGCTCTCAGTGCATAACTTGACAGCTGATCAGATCACTTGAACTCAACAAGGGAGAAACAGAATTTTCATCTCTCCCATATCCATGAATATCTGTGCAATAAGCCAGTAGTAAATACTATGTTGATTTCTGAAACTCTGAAGTGAGTGTGCTACTCGCAGATGAATGGTGTTTGGTGAAACTTTTAATGTAAATCCTGAAGAGAGATTCCAGATTCTAAAGGGATACAAGTTTTTCCCTCAGACAGAAGCTCAGAAGAGATGGCTGGTTCTGCGGTAAGTTCTGTCTCTGCTCAGCAGCTATGCCTATTTTCTATTACATAATTTATAAACCTATATTGTACATCTTTACCTCTCTGGTTCTCATAGTCCTGCCTAAGAAGTTTATCTCTGGTGAAATTTACTTGGCTGTACTCCTTTTGAGAGTTATGATTGAGTCTTTAAATGTATATTGTTTACACAGCGTGGACTTCCCTCCATTTTGTTCTTGCCCGCTCATTATTATCTTGACATATATCCTGAATGAAATGATGCTGTTCATCATTGAGGATTTCCGTGTGATAGATGAATATTGTAAGTTGCCAAAGTCCAATTCCTCCAGAGACTGTTTCATATTTTCATATAAAGACAGGAAATTAAAAAAAATGAAAAAAGAGAAAAAGAAATGCAAACATATGTTATGACATCCATCTGAGAGCTATGCTGGTTTACTGGCTTATGGAAATGCACATACAATTGTTGAATGACGTGGGTCAAATAATCTCAGGCTAACTACAAATAGTTCAATTGTATCTTCCTTATTTTAAGGGGTAATCTAATGAAACAAGTATTAGAAGTCCAACCTCAGTTGTGTAGCATGGGAACCACCGAATGAGCAAACCCTGGACAGGCAGTCTTTTTTCCCTGGGTACCCAAAATGCCACTCCCTAACCTGGTCTTACCTCTTAAAGATCATTGGCTGGCAGAGATTCCCCATCATTTTGATGGGGATTGCATTGAATCTATAGATTGATTTTGATAGGATTGTCATTTTAATATGTTGATCCTACCTATCCAAGACCATAGAAGATCTTTCCATTTTCTGGTATCTTCTTCAATTTCTTCTGAGACATGATATTTCTGTCAAATGGGTCTTTCACTTCTTTGGTTTGTGTCACCCCAAGATATTTTATATTATTTGTAGCTATTGTGAAAAGTGGTATTTCTCTGATTTCCCTCTCAGCTTCTTTATCATTTGTTTATAGGGGGGCAACTGATTATTTTCAGTTGATCTTGTATCCTGCACATCACTGAAGGTATTTGTCAGCTGTAGGAATTCTCTGGTAGGGTTTTTGGGGTCACTTATGCATACTATCATATCATTTGCAAATAACAAAGGTTTAACTTCTTCCTTTCCAATTAAAATCCACTTGAACTTCAAGATCTATATTGAAGAGATATAGAGACAGTGGACAGCCTTGTCTTTGATCTCATTTTAGTGGGACTGATTTGAGTTTCTCTCCATTCAATTAGATGTTGGCTGTCGCTTTGCTATATATTGCTTCTATTATATTTAGATATGTTCTTTGTATCCCTCATCTCTCCAAGATCTTTATCATGATGGGATGTTGGACTTTGTCAAGTGTTGTTTTTAGCATCTAATGAAATGATCATGTGGTTTTATTCTCTTAGTTTATTTATATGATGGATCACATTGATAGATTTACATATGTTGAACCAGCCCTGCATCTCTGAGATGAAGCCTATTTGAACATGGTGCATGAATTTTTTTAAGTATTCTTGCATTTAATTTGCCAGTATTTTATTGAGAATGTTTGCATCCATGTTCATGAGTGAAATTGGTCTGTAATTCTCTTTCTTAGTTTAGTTTTTGTGTGGTTTCAGTATCAGGGTAATTGTAGCCTCATAAGAAGAGTTTGGCAATGTCCCTTCTGTTTCTATTATATGAAACACTTTGAAGAGTATAGGTATTAGCTCTTCTTGGAAGTTCTGGTAGAATTTTTCACTAAATCCATCTCACCCTGGGCTTTTTTGGTTTGGAAGGCTTTTGATGACAGCTTTTATTTCCTTGTGGTTTATAGGTATATTTAAATTGTTCACCTCCTCTTAATTTAATTTTGGTACATGGTATCTATCTAAAAATTGTCAATTTCTTTTACATTTTCCAATTTTGTCGTTTTTGCAGTAAGACATAATGACTTGCAGAATTTCCTTAGTGTTGAATATGAGCAGCAGGGCTGTGTCCCCAGCGCCCCAGGCCACCTGCAAGCTTATGCCCCTAAATAATTACACGGAAACTGTATTCTTTTAATCACTGCTTGGCCCATTTCTATCTAGTCTCTTTTAGGCTAACTCTTGCACCTAGACTAGCCCATCTCTAATAATCTGCTGTAGCCCACAAGGTGGCTTACCAGGGAGATTCTAGCCTACGTCCATCCTGGGTCGGAGCTTCATCGTGTGTGCCTCAGAGAGCAGAGCTCTCGCCTCTGCCCGCAAGAATGGAGCATCGTGTCTCTCTGAGGCGTCTGCCCCCTAGAGGAGAGCTGTCGAGTCTGAGCTCACTTCCTCTTCCTCCCAGCGTTCTGTTCTGTTTACTCCTCCCACCTATGTTTTAACCTATCAGGGCAAGCAGCTTCTTTATTTAATTAACCAATGACCTTCCTCCATCACCTCAGTGTCTGTTGTTATGTCCCCTTTCCCATTTCTGATTTTGTTAATTTAGATGTTCTCCCTCTGCCTTTTGATTAGGTTCGATACGTGTTTGTCTATCTTGTTGATTTTCTCAAACAAAACCCCAGCTCTGTTTCATTGATTCTTTGTATTGTTGTCTTTTTTTTTATTTTGTTGATTTCCCCCCTCAATTTGATTATTTCCTGTCTTCTATTCCTCCTGGGTGAGTCTGTTTCTGTTTGTTCTAGAGTTTTCAGGTGTCCCGGTAAGTCACTGTTGTGAGCTTTCTCCATTTTTTTTATGTGGGAACTTACTGCTATGAACTTTCCTCTTAACACTGCTTTCATAGTGTCCCATAGGTTTGGATATGTTGTGCCTTCATTTTCGTTGAATTCAAGAATGACTTTAATTTCTTTCTTTATTTCTTCATTTGACCCTGGGATGGTTCACTAGTTGACTATTCAATTTCCAGGAGTTTTTAGGCTTTCTGGGAGTACTATTTTGTTAAATTCTAACCTTAATCCATGATGATCCAATAAGACATAGGGAGTTACTCCAAATTATTTGTATCTGTGGAAGTTTTCTTTGTTACCGAGTATATGATCAATTTTGAGACAACTCTATGCAGTGCTGAAAGAAGGTATATTCTTTTCTGTTCGGGTGGAATGTTCTATAGATGTCTATTAAGACCGTTTGATTCATAACATCTGTTAGTTCTCTTATTTCTCTGTTAAGTTTCTGTCTGGTTAACCTGTCCATTGGTGAAAGTGGAATGTTGAAGTCTGCTTTTATTAGTGTGTGGGGTTTGGTGTGTGATTTAAGTTTTAATACTGTTTCTATTACATATGTGGGTGCTCTTGTACTAGGAACATAGATGTTCAGGATTGAGACTTCATCTTGATTGACTGTTCTTGTTATGGATATATACTGTCATTCTCTATCTCTTCTGACTGATTTTAGTTTGAAGTCTATTTTATTAGATATTAGGATAGCTATACCCACTTGTTTCTTAGTTGCTTTTGATTGGAAAACCTTATTCCAATCTTTTACTCTGAGGTTGTGTCTGTTTTTGAGGTTGAGGTGTGTTTCTTGTATATAGCAGAAGGCTGGATCCTGTTTTTTATCCATTCTCTTGGCCTGTGTCTTTTTATAGGTAAATTGAGTCCGTTGATACTAAGCAA
>NW_004949135.1:73677-75826 GCF_000317375.1 Microtus ochrogaster | reverse complement strand
GGTAGGCCTCCTCCGGCCGCGTTCCGCCGCCCGGTGTTCCGGCCGCGTTCCGCCGCCCGGTGTTCCGACCCCAATTTTTTTTTGTCTTTTCCTCCATTTCATTAAGGGAGTTTTTCATTTTCCTTTAAATGTGGTGGAAACACTAAATGTTTGCATCATTTTCTTAAAGTTACATTTAAAATTGTTTCTTCTACTTTTTCTGGGTTAGAATGAAAAGGCTTCCTATTGTGTGACCACTGGGTTCTGGTGTTACCATGTTGCTTTATATGTTGTTGGAGGAATTCTTGCATTGGCCCCTATCTATCTCTTCCTTCAAATGAGGCCAGTAGTGTCTTTGTGTCTTGGTCCAATCCTTGCAGTAGCTATCTGAGTGTTTTGACAGTTTTTCTTTATCTACTCTGTACTGTCAATGTCTGTCTCAGAAAGCCTCTGAGGACTCTATAAGCCTGCTCTCTTGGTCTTCTCTCCTGGTTTGCTCTCTTGGTGCTCTCTCTTAATCCCCTCAGTGTTGTAGCAAGCTCTTGGTCTCCTCAGTATTATAGCAAGCTCTCAGCACTTAGATGGGGTGTGGCTTGTAGTTTGGATGGGCCCCTGGATGGGTTTGGATTTTGGGGGAGCCTACTTGCAGGAAACTTCCTGCTGGCTGGCCTAGGGCTTTGGGGAAGGAACCCGGGGTTTTGTCTCACTGTGGAGGTCCTAGAGAGTGGGGAGTCCCACTGAATGGCTGTTTGCTCTTCTCTTAAGTTCCCCCAGTATTGGAGCCAGCTGTGTTTCAGAGTTCTACCAAGGTTGCAGAAGGATGCTTCTTCACCACTTAAATGTTTGTGTGAAATCTCTCTTTATATCCATGCTTGTGAAGTATCACCTACATTGGTTTGAGGATGGTGAATCTTGACTACCACTGTATGGCTGGATGAAGTAGGTGTTATCATAATGAATGATCTTTTTATGTCATCATAGTATTGGTTTACCTATGTAATACAAAATATTATAAGTCTCTCTTCCTTTCAATATTCTGTTTTTAAATTAGTGCCTTATTTTGAATAAAGAGAAAAAAGTTTCTTCCATTCTGTGGGATTCCACTTTACCTGGTTAAATATTTTGTTAGCTGTTTAGATTTTTTTTCAGTTTTATCAAGACCTACTTGTCAGCTTTTGACTTAATCCATGGTCTTTCCTATTTGAAAGACCTTTACTACATCCACATTCTGTAGGAAAATACTTTAGTTTTTTTTTTAATAGCCACTTACTTTTTTTTCTTTTTAACTTTAAAGCATTACTGTTAAAAGGAAAAAAAACTGCACAGGGGTCTGGAGAAATGGCTTAGAAATTAAGAACAACTGCTCTTGAAATGGACCTAGGTTCAAGTCCCAGCACCCACATGGCTGCTCATCATCATCCATGACTGCAGTTCTAGGTGATCCAATACCATATTCTGGATTTGCTGGGTACACAAGCACGTGGTTCATAAACAAATGCAGGCAAACCATTAACACAAATAAAATGAGACTAGTAAAAATAGATGAATCTTTACTATCATCCATCATAGAATGTGATATAGTGAAGAGACAGTTTCTGGGTTAGGACAAAATTTTTGCAAACAGTATATTACAAGAGTTAATATCTAGAGCACAAATAAAAACATTTCCAGTGAAATAAAAACAGACAAGTAAAAATGAACAACAGATCTGTATAAATGTTTATCCAAAGGTAAATAAATGGCTGATAAACTTACAGAAAAAGCTGTCTAGTGTTACCTATCTTGGAGAAATGAACTAAAAAGTACAGTAAAATATTACTATGCATCCATTAGAATGACTATGAAAGAATTCTGTGAATTTTTTAAAAAAGACAATACACTCTTCAAATTGTTTCTTATAACAGAAATAGAAAAAGTATTAAAAATTCAATTTATAAGAACATATTTATCCTGAGTAACTTATTGTGATGTAGTCCTCATACTCCTCTTGTGTTCTTGAAACTGATGTAACCCTGTATTTTTAGGTGTGAGTAAGTTTTTGATAAAAGATGATCTAAGCCATGGATGACCAAACTAATCTACTGCCTTTACTTATCATTTATCCATTTACCCACAGTGTTTTTCAGAAGTTTTTTAGGTCTTAGAATTCAGTCTCTTTCCAACCCACCAC
>NW_004949135.1:68022-69357 GCF_000317375.1 Microtus ochrogaster | reverse complement strand
GTGGGAAGTCCAAGGTCCTTCTTCTTCCATCCAGGTCTAGGAAGGTGAGCATCCAAACAGGCTCAAGGTAATATATTTTCAATCCTGCCACTTTATTTATTCTTTAGTGTATGTCCTGAAAGATGTTATATCATTTGCCTTGAGACTATTGTTTCATAAGAATAAATAATAATCATGAGATTTTTATGCCACATAGTGTAATTAAATATTTTCTATTTTCCAGCTCTATATTCCCATCAAACACAAGACCTATTTGCACAGGAGAATACACAGGATTCAGTCCTGAAGCTGGTATCTGGAATATCGGTAAGTTTTAACCTAGAAACCTTGTACTTAAGAATATTTTAAAAATTTGGTGATGAGAGTAAAAAGAAAGGTTTATGTTATACTTGAAATAATTTTTACTCACCAGCCATCCTAGATAAATTTGCCAAAATAGGTCAAGAATCTCTATTGTGGATGGTGTCACATTAGATCTCATACATTTACAGAAGTTTCTTTTCTAAACAAATACACTTAAAGTCCTAACATATATTTTTATCTTCAAAGAAAGTTGAAAAATCTGAAAACTGAATGATACATGTTATATCAAGCATTCTCTAGATTTCCCACAAATATTAATTATAGTTGTGATATAGTAAGCAATTTAGATCCACATGAGAAGGTTTTTCTCAATAAAATCAGACTGAAAATACATCATAGATAGCTGTTTTAGTTGGGAAAATTCTTACACAGGTACTGATGCTATTAAACTGTTTTCTAACATCATAGATAGCTGTTTTAGTTGGGAAAATTCTTACACAGGTACTGATGCTATTAAGCTGTTTTCTAAGAGTTTTAGGAAGAATAGGTACCAGAACCCTCAGTTGACCAAAAAAAAAAATGCCAAAAACACTACATCACAGTACATATTTTCTCAGTATTTAAATACATAGTAGAAGGGTATTATTCCTGAGAAGTGTACAGAGACTTTTTATTATAACACACACCATTTTTGTTCCCGTATGACCAGAAACAAGAGAAGCATTATATAAACAATCAAAATGAAGAGAGACAATGCAACTATAAGGAGTGTGGGAAGAGCTTCAACAGATATTCCTGCCTCACTAGTCATAAGAGAAATAATTCCAAAGAGAAGTCATATAAATTTGAAAACTGTAATAAATCATTTTCCTATCATGCAAGTCCTCAAGCTCTCCAAAGAATCCCTTTTGGTGAGAAACCTTACAGATGTAAAGAATGTGGGAATTCCTTTACCCGTGTCTCAACACTGAAACAACATCACAGAATCCATACTGGTGAGAAACCTTACAGATGTCAAGAATGTGGCAAATC
>NW_004949135.1:53228-67667 GCF_000317375.1 Microtus ochrogaster | reverse complement strand
CATCACAGACTTCATACTGGTGAGAAACCTTACAGATGTCAAGAATGTGGCAAGTCCTTTACCCATGTCTCAACACTTCACAAACATAACAGAATCCATACTGGTGAGAAACCTTACAGATGTCAAGAGTGTGGCAAGTCCTTTACTCGTCATGCAAATCTTCAAGCTCACCGCAGGATTCATATTGATGAGAAACTTTACACATGTCAGGAAGGTGGCAAGTCCCTTACTACATGCTCAAGTCTTAGATGGCATCAGAAAATTCATGTAATGGGCACACTCCTTAAAACTTCTTAGTTTAACTCACACAAATACTGTTTACCTGTCTTTATATACTGAACAAATTACTTCACCGACTCAAATCCTTAAATTACTTTCCAAGCTTAGTCAGTAATTATCTGGCACTACAGTTTTAATAAATTTAAATACATTGTGTTCAGGTTTAAATAATATAATCATGAAAGATTCATAATAAAATTAATTAATTATGCACTATTTTGGGAGGTGTAACCATTCAAATCTAAATTATTATCAATAAGTAAATATCTCTAGTAGGAATGAATTAAGCAATAACATTCCTTGACTGTATATCAAGGTAATGAGTTAAAGAACCAGCCAAAATAACACTATTACAGATTTTGATGCATATTTTAGATCTTGGAATATGGTTGTTTAGGTACTGTGATTATATTCTACATAAACATTATTTTTCTGTACTATTTGTTATTTATATAAATAACTGCTTATGTTGAACTTCACATATTTTCCTTCTTTGCAATAAAAACGTTAAATATTTTAGACATTTTTCATCTCTTTGTTTTGATAGTTTATACTTTAATGGCACAATACCATTAATGTGAGCTGTTCTGTAGATAATAGTAACAATATAAATATGTCATAACAAAGAAGTATATTTTTCCTGGGATATGTATATACTGTGAACATGTATTACTGTGATTGACATAATAGGAAGTAAATGGACAAAAGCTAAGTAGGAGATATTAGCAGGACTTGCAGGGAGATAGTGGAAACAGGAGGAAGAATTGAGGCAGGCAAGTTGCCACCAGAGATGGAGGAAGCTGGATGTCTGGTAGGTTTTAGAACATATCACAAAAATACATAGATTAATTAAACTTATGAGAGTTAGTTGGAAAGAAGTCTGGAATTTTGATCTGGCTTGCCCTTGCTCAGTTCTCATGAATCACTGAGTTCCTAATTACACATTTCCCAGTGTGTGCTGAAAACAGTGCTTCTTTATAGTCCTACATCACCTTTGATTCTTTACATCTCTCATAATTCTGTTCTGAACTATCCTTTGAATTGCAGGGGGGGATGATATTGAAAGGACACTTAAAGCTGAACATATTCTTATTGTCTGAACTATGACTGCAGGTGTGTCTCTCTTTTAGCAGTAAACATATGCAGGTAATTTCTGTGATGGAGGCTTAGCGATGCTGTTGTTGGTGGTAAAAGATAGGAAATGAGGAATAATTTTAAACCTTAAACTTGTAGCAGAATAATAGTAGCAGGTGGTACTTTCTAACCTTTTGGTAATTCTTCTAGAACAAACATGAATTCTCCTCAAGTAATTGTAGAAACTAGAAGCAGAAGGAACAGTGTGACATTCTTTTCATGAGGACACTTACCTCAATACCTAAGCCACATAAAATTTAGCAAAAAGTGATTGATATAACACTTTTAGCTTTTTGAGGCAATTCCACATTGATTTTATTCTGCGTCACCAAAAGGTGAACTCTCAAATATATGAATAAATTATTATCTTTTCTTCAGATATACATCAATATTTGTTATCCTTTATTAATATTGTTATTTTTCTTAGTCATTCTGATATGGGGAAGAGATTTCAAAGGATAGTTAATTTGCATTTCTCTGATTGCTAAGCATGTTGAACTTTAGAAAATACCTCTCAAACAGATTTATAATTTTTTTTGAGATTTCTGTTTAGGTTTATGTCTAGTTTTAATGCTAGGGCATTTTTGTTTTTGTTTGCTTCTTTGTTTCTCTCTCTTTTTTGGTGTATAATCATTTAGCTCTAGGTTTGTTCTACAATCAATTTCAGATGTTTAGCTTGTAATGTTGCTTTCCTAATCTTAACACAGTCTCTTCTTTTGAAAGTTAGTAATCTGCTATCTATGAATGGCAGTTAATTTTATGAAGTCTTATTTGTCACAACTTGGTCTTAAACGCTATTGTCTAAGGATCTTTGCCAGAAAGACCTCTTCTTTGCCTACTGTGAACTGCGTGATTATTCTGTCTTTATAAGAGAACATTGTAAAAATCAACTTTACTTTCTTTGAATTTTCCACATCATTAAATTACTTTTGTAACCTAAGCTAATGCATACATGAGATTTAAGTTAACCTCTTTGACAAGAAATGCTAAATACAGTAGAGAGTTAAAGCCTGATATGCAATGGTGTTTGTAGTACTGTCTGTTATTGGTAGTGTCATGGGGGTTCATTGACAAGTCCTTGTGAAATTATTTAAAGACTTCAAGACAGTATCCCCCAAACCTTTCCCTTCTGATGCTCCTTGTTCTGATGTTCCTTGTTTTCTTCAATAAAATGAAAGAATAAAGACTTTGTTAGGGACAGATACATTGAAGGGCACAACGACAATTTTATAAGACAACCTTCAGAAAGGCATAGATTAAAACTCATATAAAAGACAGATATTATAAAATGGATGACATCAGGTGAGTGAATTAGACTATTTAAATCTGGGGTTGCTACTGGCCAAAGGACAAAAGGGAGAAGTGATTACCTGTTTTGGTCTATAAGATACTAATAGGTGAGTCTCAGTATAGTATTGATGTGTTTAAACTGGAATATTTTGGTGTCCTATGTGAGGATTCTCAATTTTAATAAATATTTCTAGTAAAGATATGGCATCTTCACAGAAGAGAGTTTGGCAAAAAAGTATGAGCCAAAATGTCGGGGTTAATATATTGAAATCTTCTTTTAGATATGACATGCATACATACATCCACTTCCACATGTTGCTGTAAATATGTATATATATGTAATTATGTATATATACACATGGAATTATGAAAAATACATAAAAACTACAACAATTAGTATCTTACAGGCTATTGCCCTCAACTGATCACTAGCTAACAGTTAATCTTAAAAATCATCTTTCAAGCTTGTGCAGATATTTTGCAAGCTTCCTTAAAACACATTAAAAAATGATTCTTAGCTACTTGGTGTCTTTAGTTACCTGTCCCAACATCTTTCACATATAGCTTTTCTTTGTCACTTATGTTTAAGTAAAAGATGGTTCCTAAAAATAGAATCCTCATGGGAATTATGATATGCCAAATATATACTCTTGATACATATCAGAATATATGGATTCATATGAATGGATCATAACATACAGTAATAATATTCTACAAACATATGGATGAAATCTAGTGGTGATGTGTTTTGTATTCTACTGCTTCCATTAAAAAAGCCAAAAAATTCTATAGTTCATTCAAAATCTCAAAGTCCCAAAAACTGCATTATAACATGGACAATAAGTGGTTTAGATACATTTTCCAATGTGAGAGTTAATGTTTCCCAAACCCTTCTCAGTGCAGACTGTTAATTAGGAACCCAACGCCAACTGTTGAAATTACTTTTACTTGTGCTTCATTCCTCAGCTTCTGTTTATCATTCTAAGAAGGAACCGCCACATCTTTGTGAACTTTGGCACTAAAAACCATGTGCATTTTGTGATCAGCTTTATAGGATTTTGATCTACAGTTGAGTTCAGCTTTCATTGCCCAATTTCTGCTTTGCCATTGTTGAGTAGAACAGGCCAGTACAGTCCAAACTCTCATTGAATATCATGTCTGCTGAGCAGACTGCTTCATCTCAGCAAGGGAGATTTCATGAGTATTCTTATAACTAAGACAGGAGTAGATATTCTACTGATTTTTGAGATTCTGCAGTTGGCGCGTTTGCTTTTAGCATGTTAATGGTGTTTGATGATAATTTTAATATAAATTGGACAGAGATATGCCGGAACTACAAGGGCATATGATTTGAACACTTCCTCTATATCAATTCAACATAGTTCTTGACATTCTAGCTATAGCAATAAAACAACAAAAGAAGATCAAAGGAATTCAAATTGAAAAGGGAGAAGTCAAAGTTTCGTTATTTGTAGATTATGATAGTATATATAAGTGACTCCAAAAACTACCAGAGAACTAATACAGCTGAAAAACACCTTTAGTAACGTGATGGTATACAAGGTCAACTCAATAAAGTTCAGTAGCCCCCGATATACAAATGATAAAGGAGTAACAAGGTGAATCCTGAGAAAAACATATAGATCCACTTGGAAAGTCAAAATAGGCAATATTGCCTGACAAAATTGGTAAAATAGGGGTGGTGAGAATAGAAATAGTGGAAAGGGAAGAAAAAGAAGAAGGTGAGGGATGAGCTGCACTTTAGGGAATGAGATATTGGAGATGGAGAAAGGACGGAGATGAGAGCAAGGACAGAAATATCTTGATTGAGGGAGTCATTATGGTGTTAGCAAAACACTTGGCTCTAGAGAAATTCCAAGGAATCCACAAGGACTAATCCAGCTAAGACCCTAAGCAATAGAAAAGAGGGTGCCCAAACTGAACTTGCTGTGTAGTTAGACTAATGAATACTTTAAATATCAACATAGAGCCTTCATCCAGCAACTGAGGCTGAGACCAGCACCAGAGCATGGGAATGATCTGCCAAAGTTCATTGAAGAGTGGGAGGAATGAGAATTTGAGCAAAGAGGTCAAGACGATGATGGGTTCACCTACTGAAATAATCTGCCTGAGCTAATGGGAGCTCACCAACAACAGCCAGACTGTGAAGGACAAGTATAGGACCAAACTAGACCCTCCGAATCTGGTTGACAGTGGCATGGCTAAGGCAGACTGAGTGGCCACTGACAGTGACATCAGGAATTATACCTACAGCTTTTACTGGCATTTTGGGATCCTATTCTCTTTGAATGGATACCTTGCTCAGCCTGGATATAGTAGGGAGGGCCTTGTACTTTCCCTAAAGATATGTGCCTCACCCATTCAAAGGCATGGATGGGGGTGGATAAGGGGAGCAAGTGGAGGAAATGGAAGGAGAGAAGGAAGTGAGAAAAAATGAAGAAAGATAGTTTGTTTTCTTTCTTAATAAGAAAAAATTAAAAAATAAATAAATAAAATGAAAAAAGAGAGGAAATGACAATGTATGGCTGACCTCCACCTGACAGTTATGTTGCTTTCCTGGCTTATGAAAATACATATTCAATCCCATGGAATGCTTTGCCTTTTCATACCACATTCACTTGTTCAAAATAGAATTAGAAATGGCATACCATGTAAACAGAAACTACATATGTAGAATGCTACTTCATGATCTAGAATGCAGCCTATATACGTGGCTTATACTTAGCATAAAACTGATGCTGTTTCATTCAGATTATAGGTTCTGCACTTCTTTTTCATGGACAATGACTATCAGTTTCCTCTGTTCTACCATAGAATTCTATATATCCTCCTAAATGCCCACTTATTTCAGTCTTCCCTCCACATAACTCTCTGTCTCTTTCCCTTTCTCCTTCACATGATCCCTTCTGTTCCTACCCACCCATAAATTATACTCATTTTCCATTCCCAGAAGATGTGCCAGTCAGTGCTAGAATTCTGCACTTCATTTAACCTCTCTGGGTCTGTGTATTAGAGTTGGGTTATCCTTTATTAAATAGGTAATATCTACTCAAAAGTGAATAAATATCATATGTCTTTCTAGGCCTGAGGTGCATTGCACAGGATGTTTTTTGTTCCACCCATTTTTCTACACATATCATGATGGCTTTTTTAAAACATCTGTGTATATATACTATGTGGAAAGGTGCTTAAAAGAAATTCCACACTACATAGAATTTACAAATAGATGGTAATTTATTTAGGGGTAGAATCACAAATCAGAATTCTTTGCTTGAACAGAGATCACAAACTGCATGCATCCAGCCTCATTTGGCCTAAAAAAGAGGCTGGATGCATGCTCTTCATTGGCATATATAGTTTAAGAGGCCACACCCCAGTGGGTGGGTAACCATTGGCTGTAAGAGTTCCTCTAGCAGCTCTCCCTTTTGTTTAACTAAGAGAGTTCTAAGGCTAATACAAAGGTATATACAATAAGAACAAATATATTAAATAATTATCCTATCCTAATTAGTTTAGTCTTATATAATATATAACTAGGTCAAGTCATGAGAGAAAAGTAACTACAACTATTTAGTCTTCAACCTCATCACAGATCTGAGAATGAAAATAACATTACCTGAATAAGCAGGAACCAAGTAACTTCTAAAATGTGCAACAAATTACAAAGACAACTGGATACCTTGGCAATCACCCAAAGTCTCATTTTAAATGTTGGAGCAACCAACTTTGGCTAAGGCTTAGAATAACTGACATACCATTTTCAAAGGCAGGCAATTTTTCAAAACTCTTACCCTGTCTTGGCAAGATTTGACAGACCTACTTATCTATTTCCGGATACCATGTGTCTTGTCAGTGGTTGAGGCATGGACGTTTCTTTGCCCAAATGCCAGTTTTGTCAAGAAGAAAACAAACTCCAAGTGGAGTGTCTTCAGTGTTCAACATTCTTTTGGGAATAGAATGGTGCTGCTAGGAGCAGTCGTGTCTCACTTCAATAGAGTCTTAAGTTATTGAAATGCCATATTCTACAGGTCTTTGAAGTGGTTGAATAATACCTATCTATGCAGAATATAATTTCTATTTTTCTAAAGAACCTGATTAGTCTAACTATAAAAATGACTATTGATCTATAATTCTTAATACCTATATATCTTAAAGACTAAGACCATATTAGAATATTATACAATAAACAAATGTGCAACAAGTGAGGACAATGTCCTCAAAATACAAAAAATGTGTAAGATTCTTGATCAGAGGTAGAAATGTACATTGCAATATGATAAATAAATATCAACATATAAAAATGTTTTAAGCAGAGGTAGAAGCAAGCATGCATACAACATTCAATATCTTTTAAATTTGTATCAATATAAAAGGATTTATACCAATGTAATTGTGTATAAATAATAACTAACACGTATTCACTCTATTACTCACTATTATTATTAGTTTGCGTAAGCTCAAGTTAATCTATCCTGTATTTCAAAGAGATCCCTGAGACAATAAAATTCCCCCGACCCCCAAACCCATACCAATTGTAATCATCCCCCTAAATGATGTCTCTTACCCTGAGAACAAACTTTGTTGGGCAAGGGGACGTCGTCTTCTAGAATTTCTTCTGGCTGTCATGGGGGCAATGTTTTTTTCTATGGGATCCTGTGAAAGTAAAATGATGGTTAAATTCCAAGATTACTGTCAGTTATAGTTGCAAATAGTCTATCAATATTTGTTAGGGTTTTTCTGAGGTTCCTATTTGGAGGTCTGGCCACAATATTGTAAAAATTGGTACCATCTCAGCTAACCAAGTTAGAACCATCTTGAGAGGCTGGTACCTAAAACAGGTCTTGTAGTAGTTCTATCAGCATCATAATGTCATATCAACCAGATGGAGTCATTTTTGTGGGGCCTCATCTTCTTCCTGGAAACTTCAAAGATTATTGCAGAAAAATTCCTAGTTCATTGTGGAAAACTTAAACATTATTTATATAGACATATACAGACATATATATTCAATGAAAGAGTCATAAAAAAGATATGAAGAAGAGTAAAATTTTTTCTAAATTAATTTTCTTTCTGTCCCAGACCAAATGGCCCTTGACATGAGACAGAAACTCTAAATTTTTCTTTTAACAATAAGCTTGGATTTAGAGAAAGACAGAGCCATTGTCCAACTCCAAAACCAGCTCTGTATATTCATAAATATAAATATATATGTATGTTTAAATATATGCATATGATTTATCTCACATCAAAAATTGTGATCCCTTTTTTTTTTTTGGTTTTTGAGACAGGGTTTCGCTGTGGCTTTGGAGTCTGTCCTGGAACTAGCTCTTGTAGACCAGGCTGGCATTGAACTCTGCCTCCCGAGTGCTGGGATTAAAGGCGTGTGCCACCACCGCCCGGCCGTGATCCCTTTTCTTGATGATACCTAGTGGATAATTATTTTTCCATCTGTCAGCATTCAAACATCCAGTGTCTCTTGAATTTTTTCGATTAGTGTTTTCTTGCAAAGATTAGAACAAAACCCTGCCCCAACACTTATGAGGTTTCCTTACCATAAGTATGGTTGTCACCATTGTGGATGAGCTGTCATTTTTCTTTTTCAAGATGTTTCTCCTTTTCATACCAGATCTTTATTAATTTTGATGGTATCCATAGTTTCTCTTCTCTTGTGGACACATAAGCAAAAAACTTTTCCCAACATAGCACATCTCTTGGCTTCCATTGTGAGGTCAACAGATCCTTGAAATAAACCAGTTGATTTAATTCAGAAGACTTTTTTATTATCCAATGTCTCTCTGCTGTTGTTGTCCCTTTCTCATTAGGGTTAAGAAAATTTAAGGTTAATAAAACATTATAATGTTTATTTCATGGGCATTTCCACCCCTTTCTGTTTGTTTAACATATCCTTTATAGTTTGATTTTTATCTTTTTACTACTGCCTGACCTGTAGGATTGTGTGGTATACCTGTAATATGCTTAATATTATAAGAAGAGAAATAGTTTCATTTTCCTGAAATGAATAAGCTGGACCATTATCTGTGTTTATTTGTGCAGGCCATAATTTTAATAATTGTGTGATTACTGAATCAGCCTTTTCTGAGCTTAAAGCAGTTGCCCACTGAAAACCTGAATAAGTGTCAATGTATGGTGTACATATTTTAATTGTCCAAATTCTGCAAAGTGAAACACATCCATCTGCCAAATTTCATTCCTTTGCATTCCCTTTGGGTTATTCCATCAGGTAGCAGTGTTTGTTTATAGAAAGAGCAAGTAGAGCATCTCTTTAAAATCTCCTTAGCTTGTTTCCATGTAAGAGAAAACTCTTTCTTTTACCCTTTACTATTGACATGATATTTCTTTATGAAATTCTGAGACCTGCAACATGCTTCCAATCAAAATTGATCAATTTCTGCATTACCTTGAGCTAGAGGACCTGGCAGACACATATGGGATCAGATGTGTGTTATGTATGTAGGACAAAGCCTATTCCTGATTATGTCTTGCACCTGGATTAATAATGAAGTCAATTCTGTATCATCTGGTATAAATTCAGCAGTTTCAATATGCAAGTTAACTCTTTCTGCATATTGTGAATTAGTAACTATATTAAGTGGTTCTTTAAAATGTTTAGCCCCATGAGAATAGCATATAATTCTGAATTCTGGGAAGAATTATAAGAGCTTTGTTCCACCTTACTTAATTCTAATTTGTAACCTGACATCCCTGATTTATTTGCATCAGTATTAAATGTACAGGCTCTAGTTATTGGAATATCGCGTACAATTCAAGGATGAAATCAAGCAGTTCTCTTTATTAGGTTAATTCTATCACTTTTGGATAATTGCTACTAATTTCTCCCAATAAATGAGCAAACACTCCTTTCCATGGTTCATTGTCTTCCCATTACTTTTTTTCTTATTTCATCAGAAGTGAAAGGTGCTATAATCTCCTTTGGGTTTATACCCGCTAGTTTATGAAGATTCAGTTTTCCTTTTATAGGATCCAAGTAGTTCTCTTTATAATGTTAAGTCTATCGATTTTGGAATAATTGCTATTAATTTCTTCCAAATTTGCACAAGCCCTTTGCCACAATCATTATTTCCCATAACTTTATTTTTCTTTATCGTTAAAAGACATCATAATCTCTGCTGGATCTATACCTGCTTATTGATGAAGTCTCAATTTACCTTTTATAATTAATTCCAAGAATTTTTCCATATATCTTTTAAATTTTTCCTTGATTTATGTGGTAAAAAAATCCATTCTAAGATAACATTGTCCCTCTGCATTAAATTCCTGTAGGAGAAATTCTGGAAGGCAATATGAGTGGAATATAATTAAGATTTGGATTCACCCTATCCACACGTGACTTCTGTAATTTCTCCTCAACAATTGTGAGTTCTTTTTCTACTTTAGCTCTTAATTCATGTCTATCACCATCTAAAGTTTTGTTTAAATGAATTCGAGATAATGTTTTATTAAAACAGCCTGTTGTAGACTGGAAATGTCTCCTAAATATCTTTGAAATTCATTAAGGTTCCACAACTAGTCTCTCCTTATGTGTTTCTTTGTGTCCTAATTTTCTGCAAGCTAGTGAACATTGACCCAAAAATTCTCAATAAAATACTGGGAAACCGAATCCAAGAACACATTAGAAAAATCATCCTTTATGATCAAGTAGGCTTCATCCCAGAGATGCAGGGCTGGTTTATCATATGCAAATCTATCAATGTAATCTTTCATATAAATAATCTGAAAGAAAAAAAAGCATATGATCATTTCATTAAATGCTGAAAATGCATTTGACAAAATTACACACCACTTTATATAAAGATCTTGGAGAGATTAGGGATACATGGGTCATACCTAAACATAATAAAAGATATATACAGCAAGCCAGCAGCTAACATCATATTAAATGGAGAGAAAATCAAAGCCATCCCACTAAAATCAGGAACACAACAAGGCTGTCCACTCTCTCCATACCTCTTCAATATAGTTCTTGAAGTTCTAGCGATAGCAATAAGACTGCATAAGGAGATTAAAGGGATTCAAATTGGAAAGGAAGAAGTTAAACTTTCAGTATTTGCAGATGATATGATAGTTTACATAAGCGACCCCAAAAACTGTACCAAAGAACTCCTACAGCTGATAAACACCTTTAGTAATGTGGCAAGATACAATATCAACTCCAAAAAATCAGTTGCCCTTCTATACACAAAGGATAAAGAAGCAGACAGGGAAATCAGAGAAGCATCACCTTTCACGATAGCCACAAATAGCATAAAATATCTTCGGGTAACTCTAAACAAATAACTGAAAGATCTTTTTGACAAGAACTTTAAGTCTTTGAAGAAAGAAATTGAAGAAGATACCAGAAAATGGAACGATCTCCCTTGCTCTTAATTTGGGAGGATCAACATAGTAAAAAAAAGGCAATTCTACCAAAAGCAATCTATAGAGTCAATGCAATCCCCATCAAAATCTTATCAAAAATTTTCACACACCTTGAGAGAACAATAATCAAATTTATATGAAAAAACCCAGGATAGTCAAAACAATCTTATACAATAAAGGAACTCCTGGAGGCATTACCATCTCTGACTTCAAACTCTATTACAGAGCTACAGTATTGAAAACAGCTTGGTATTGGCATAAAAAACCCTGATATTAGAAGTGGAAAAGATTGCCAGGTAAAAATTGGGTGCACAGGGGTAGGGGTGGGGTGGGGGTAAAGGGAGATGGGGATAGAGAAGGGAGAAGAGGAGGATTGGGGAGAGCTTGGGGGAATGGGATGGAGGGAGGGTGGATATGAGAGCAGGGAAGTAGCTATCTTAATTACGGGAGGCAACTAAGTGTTGGCAAGAGACTTGACTCTAGAGGGCTTCCCAGGTCCAAGGAGATGTCCCCCAGCTTGGTCCTTGGGCAGCAGAGGAGAGGGTGCCTGAACTGACCTTGTCCCATAGCCACACTGATGAATATCTTGTGTATCACCATAGAACCTTCATCTGGCAATGGATGTAGATACAGAGACCCACAATGGAGTACTGAACTGAGCTCCCAAGGTCCAAATGAGGAACAGAAGGAGGGAGAACATGAGCAATGAAGTCAGGACCGTGAGGGGTGCATCCAACCACTGAGATGGTGGGACTGATCTAATGGGAGCTCCCCAAGGCCAGCTGGACTGGGACTGATGGAGCATGTCATCAAACCTGACTCTTGAGTGTGTCTGTCAATGAGGGCTGACTGAGAAGCCATGGACAATGGCACAGGGTTTTGATTCTACTGCATGGACTGGCTTTGTGGGGAGCCTGGTTTGTTGGATGCTCTCCTTCCTAGACCTGGATGGAGGGGAGAGGAATTTGAACTTCCCATGGGTCAGGGAACCCTGACTGCTCTTTGGACTGGAGAGGGAAGGGGAGGCAGTGTGCGGAGATTTGGAAGTAAATGGGAGGTGGGGAGGAGGTTGAAATTTTTAATAAAAAAATAAAAAATTACAGAGAGGAGATTCTGTCAATTACCTTGGTTATAGAATAGGTTTACAGAAAATGAGACACAAAGGGTTCAAGTTAGGAGAGACTGGTTGTGGGCTATAAATGACTTTCAAAGACTGTTTCTAGATATTTCCAATCTACAACCGGCTGTAGGGATAACACCTGATCTAATAATTCATGATAACGATTTGAATAGTCCCAGAGATTTAACAGCTGAAGCAGAAAATGGCTTGACAATTGATGAGAAAAAATTACAGGAGGGATATGTGGATAGGGTGAATTGAAATTTTAATTGTGTTCTAGTCATATTGCCTTCTAGAATTTCTGTTACAGAAATTTTAATGCAGAGGGATGATATTATCTTAGAGCGAATCTTTTACCACATAAACCAAGTTAAAATTTAAAAACTTATGTGGAAAAAGTCTCTGTATTAATTATAAGATGTAAATTGAGAGTTTGTCAATTAGCAGGTATTGACCCAACAGAGATTTTAATGCCTTTTCCTACTGATGAAATAAAAAAGGTATTAAAGGACAATGAATCATGGCAAAGAGATTGTGCTAATTTTTGGAAGAAATTAATAGCAATTATCTCAAAAGCTATAGACTTAACCTTATAAAGACATTTTCTTGGATTCATCCTTGAATTGTAAGTGATGCTCCAATAACTGGAGCCTATATATTTTATACTGATGCAAACAAATCAGGGAAGGCAGGTTACAAATCAAAAAAAAAATTAAGTAAGTTGGGACAAACCCCTTATACTTCTGTTCAAAAAGCAGAAATATATGCTATTTTCATGGTGCTAAGGGATTTTAAAGAACCTCTTAATATAGTTACTGAATCACAATATGCAGCAAGAGTTGTTTTTCATATTGAAATCAGTTAATTTATAGTAGATGATACAGAATTGACTTCATTATTCATAGTTTCAAGATATAACCAAGACTAGATTTGTCCCATATACATAACACACATCTGAATTCATATGGGTCTGCCAGGTCCTCTAGCACAATGTAATACAGAAATTGATCTATTATCGATTATAAGTGTGTTGAAGTACTCAGAATGCCATAAGAAACATCATGTTAATAGCAAAGGTTTAAAGAAAGAGTTTTCTATTACATAGCAACAAGCCAAAGAGATTACAAAGAGATGTCGTACTTGCTCTTTCTATAATCTGACACCGTACCTGAAGGGAGCAACCCAAAGGGTACTCAGAGGAATGAAATCTGGCAGATGGATGTGTTCCACTTTCCAGAATTTGGAACATTAAAATATGTACACCAAATCATTGACACTTATTCAGGTTTCAGTGGGCAACTGCTTGAAGCTCAGAAAAGACTGATTTTTATGCCCTCTTGAACTCTTTCTTCAAAGTTCTTCTTAACTTTCTGTTATGGTACCTGTTGACTATCAGTATTGTGCTGATATTTAGCAGTAGATGGACTTCACCACCCACTTTGGGCTGCATTCCCAAGTAACCCAACTTGGGGAAGACTGGGCTGGTGCCCTATGGGTCACTACTGGCCTCAGACCTTTCATGGACACCTCTTAACATTTTCATGTTGCCTGCATCTACTTCCTGTTTGGCTGTCCTGCCTACACTTACTGTCTGGCTACTGGCCAATCAGCGTTTATTATAATACCATTGACAGGGTACAAACCATTGTCTCACAGTAATCCAGAAATACAAATTTTATAGGTTTATTCACTTTTAAAGACTGCAAAGTTCCTTCTTTACTTTACATTCCACAAATTTAGAAACTATTTATGTTTTGGAAAAATTTCAATATAAATTTGATAGAAATTTTTAAAGTGACAGATATAATTTGCCTTTTTAAATAATGAATCCATTTTTGAACAGCAAGTTTTAAGTATATGCTAATTTCCATGAGTTCTGAATTCTCCAGTTTTTCTTTGTATTATTTGTCTGTTTGTTCCATTTACGAAACTTAGTTTGAATAGGTTATTTTATCTATCATATTTTTATTAATTCTTTTAAAAATTTATTCAAGGTGTTTTGATTCAATTCAACTCTCCAGGTCCTCCCACATTTCTAATATTCCTCACCAGACAACTTTGTATATTTTCTCTCTTTACACCCATTGTATTCAATTTCAACTGCCCAAGTACTCTTTGTTGTTAGACTTGTCCTGAAGTATGGTCAAATTATAAAGGCCTCATTCTTTTTTTCCCCATTATTTATTTATTTATTTATT
>NW_004949135.1:47288-52868 GCF_000317375.1 Microtus ochrogaster | reverse complement strand
CCCGACTTCCTTGTTCATGTTCTCCCTCTTTCTGATCCTCAGTTGGACCTTGGGAGCTCAGTCCAGTGCTCCAATGTGGATCTCTGTCTCTATCTCCATCTATCACCAGATGAAGGTTCTATGGCGATATGCAAGATATTCATCAGAATGGCTTTAGGATAGGGCCATTTCAGGTTCCCTATCCTCAGCTGCCCAAGGATCTAGCTGGGGACATCTCCATGGACACTCAGGGACACCTCTAGAGTCAAGTCTCTTGCCAACCCTAAATTGGCTCCATTAATTAAGATATATACTTCCTTACTCCCATATACACCCATCATTCATTCCAACTGTCCCATTCCCCCAAGCTCTCCCCAAGCTCTCTTAAAACTGAGTTCGTTCTCCTTTTCCAAGCAGCTTTCAGATGTTAAGAGCACCTCAGCAAGTTGTGTGACTCCATGTTCCCCCACTTTCATCCTGACATTTTGATCTGACTTGCACTTGCTCAGGTGTTATACATGCTATCACAATCACGTGAGTTCACATGTGCAAGCCTCCCACTGTGTTGAAAACACTGCTTCCTTATAGTCATCTAGCATTTTTGACCTTTAGCATCTTTCATCATTCTGTCCTGACCCCTCCCTGAGCATTGCCCAGAGGGGATGATATTGACCTGACACTTACAGCTGAGTACTTTCTTAGTATCTGAACTGTGAGCACGGGTGTGTCTTTCTTTGACTATAAAGTTACACAGGACATTTTTGCTTTAGAAGCTTCAAGATGCAATAGTAGGTGGGTAAAACAATAAAACACCAGGAATAATTTTAAAACTTTAACCCTGTAACAGAATAATGGTAGTAGGCGATACTTTCTAAATTATTATTATTCTAGAATTAAGAGGATTTCTCTTGAAGTAATTGTACAAATCAGAAGCATAAGAAACAGTGTCCAATTCTTTTAATGAGGACAGATACCTTGATCTCTATGCCATATAAGTGCAACAAAAGAAAGTGAATGATATAACAATTTTAGGTTTTTGAAGAAATTCCACATTGTTTTAATCTCCTTCACCTGTGGGTACTCTCAACAAACATGTATAGATTAAGTCCCTTTTACCACTCAATTAACATTTTTTGTTATCCGTTTTTGTTTGTTTGTTTGTTTGTTTGTTTGTTTTTTTGGTTTTTCGAGACAGGATTTCTCTGTGGTTTTGGAGCCTGTCCTGGAACTATCTCTTGTAGACCAGGCTGGTCTCGAACTCACAGCGATCTGCCTGCCTCTCCCTCCCGAGTGCTGGGATTAAAGGTGTGTGCCACCACCGCTCGGCTTTGTTATCCGTTTATTATTTTTATTTTTTTTCTTAGTAATTCTGACATGGGAAAGAAATTAAAAGTATTGCTAATTTCAATTTATTGATTGTTATGCATGTTGAAGATTAAAAATTAATACTCAGACCTATTTATTTCATCTCTTGGGATTTCTATTTAGGTGTTCAA
Organism: Microtus ochrogaster; assembly: GCF_000317375.1. Taxonomy (NCBI): domain Eukaryota; kingdom Metazoa; phylum Chordata; class Mammalia; order Rodentia; family Cricetidae; genus Microtus; species Microtus ochrogaster. The sequence goes on along the minus strand of NW_004949135.1, from coordinate 51,393 downwards.
CACAGTTTTAGTGACAGTGGGCATTTTTGTTTTTGCTTGTTTCTTTGTTTCTCTTTTTAGATGTACAGCTTTTAGTTCTAGGTATGTTTTAGAATCTCTTTCAGATGTTTAGCTGGGAATGTTATTTTCCCAATGTTAACACTTTGTCTATTTTTAAAAGTTATTAGTCTCCTATGTATGGACAAGATGTAGGTTTATGATGTTACATTTATCACTACTTAGTCTTAAATGCTATGGATCTTCTCCTTTCCCTACTGTAAACTGTTTGTTTATTCTGTCTTTATAGGAGAACATTGTAAAAACCAACCTTACTTTCTTTGTAGAAATTATCTTTTGTAACCTAAGCTAATGCATAGCTGAAACTTAAATTACCTTCTTCCAAAATAAATGCTAAATACAGTGTAGAAATGTACAATGACATGCAATGATGTTTGTAGAACTGTCTGTTTTTGATATCATGTGTGGTCAAGTGGGATCCCTGACTAATCCTTGTGAAATTATTTAAAAATTTCTGGACAATTCAATACTTCCTCTTTTGATGCTCCCTCTGCTATTAAGTAAGAGAAACCAAATAAAGCCCGCGTTAGGGACAGACATACAGAGGCACAATAAAAGTTACATAAAACTGTTTTCAGTAAGCCATAGATTCAGGCTCATATAAAAGACAGCATAAAATGAATGACACTGGTGAATGAATTAGACTATTTAAATCTAGGGTTGCTACAGGCCAAAGGACAAAAAGGAGAAGTTATTTCCTGATTTCAGTCTGTCATGCACCAATGCATTACAGGTGGCTCTGAGTACAGTATTAATGTTTTTAATCTGACACGTTTTAGTGTCCTACGTGAGAAATCTCAAATTCATTAAATATTTGTAATAAAGTAATAATATCTTCATAGAAGATATTTTGACAAGAAAGTATGCTCCTAAAGTTGGGGGTGAACATCATGAGCTTTTCTTTATGACATGATATGGATATTGCACAAACACATGCATATATATGGATAGAAATATGTGTATATATGTATATGTGGAAATATAAAAATACATAAAACAAACTACTGATGACAGTTAACCTCATGCATGTTGCTGCCCTGAACTGATCACTAGCTAACCGTTAAACACAAATCACCTCTGTTTTTCAAGCTTGACCAGATATTGTGTATACCTCCTTAAAACACATCAAAAATTCATTCTGAGTTATTTGGTGTTCGTCTTTACTTATCCCCACATTTGATATATAGCTCTTCTTTGACACCTTATGACTAAGAAAAAGATGATTCCTAACATTAGAAACCTCATGGGAATTAGGGTAAGAACAAGATCTTCTTTTTATATGAATCAGAATATATATCGATATAAGTGTATCATAACATATTGTTATTACTACATGCTTAATGAACAAAACCTAGTGTTGATACATTTTTAACTCTATTTTCCTATTGAAAAAAGTCAAATATATTTGTAGTTCTCTCTACATCTCAAAGTCCTAAATAACTGCATTTTAATATGAACAGTAAAAGGTATACATAGTTTTAGCAATGTGAGAGTTAATGTTTTCCAAACACTTTTCAGCCCAGGTTGTCAATGAAGATCCAATGCCAACTGAAGAAATTATTCTCAGTTTTGTTTCATTCTACAACATCGATTTGTTAATCTAAGCAGCAAGCCCAACATCTTTGTGAACTTTGACACTAAAAACCAGGTGAATACCATGATCAGCTTATTAGGATTATGATCTACAGCTGATTTCAGCTTTCTTTTTCCCCATTTCTGATTTGCCTTGGGTGAGTATTACAGGGTAACATAGTCCATGCTCTCAGTGCAGAACTTGACAGCTGAGCAGATCACTTGAACTCAAGAAGGGAGAAACAGCATTTCCATCTCTCCCATACCCATGAATATCTGTGTATCAAGCCAGGAGTAACTACTTTCTTGATTTCTGAGAGACTCTGCAGATGGTTAGTGTGATTTTTCTCAAGTGAATGGTGTTTGATGATACTTTTAATGCAAATCCAGAAGAGAGATTCCCGGAGCTAAAGAGATACAAATTTTTCCTTCAGACAGAAGCTCAGAAGAGATGGCTGCTTCTGCAGTAAGTATGTCTCTGCTCAGCAGTTATGCCCAATTTATAAACTTATATTTCGTATCTTTACCTCTCTGGTTCTCATAGTCTTGCCTAAGAAGTTTACCTTGACTGAAATTTACTTGGCTGTACTTCTTGTGAGAGTTACGATTGAGTCTTTAAACGTATAGTGTTTACACAGCGTGGACTTCCCTCCATTTTGTTATTGCCTGCTCATTTTTCTCTTGACATATATCCTGAATGAAATGATGCTGTTCATCATTGAGGATTTCCTTGTGATAGATGAATATTGTAACTTGCCAAAGTCCAATTCCTCCAGAGATCATTTCATACCTTCATAGAAAGACAGAAAATAAAAAAGAAAATATGAAGAAAAGAGAAAAGAAAGGAAATGCAAATGTATGACATGATCTCCATCTGACAGTTTTGCTGGCTTACTGGCTTATGAAAATGAATCTACAATTGTTGATTGATGTGTGTCAAAAAATCCCATCCTAACTACAATATATTCTAATTATATCTTCTTTATTTATGGTGCAATTTCCTGAAACAGGAACTAGAATGCCAACCTCATTTGTTTAACGCAGGAACCACAGAGAGAGCAAACCCTGAACAGGTAGGCTTTTTTTCTCTGGATAGCCAAAAGATGACTCCCTAGCCTCGTCTCACCTCTTAAAGATCATTGGCTGACAGAGATTCCCTATCATACAATCACATGAAATACTTTACCAAGAATAATGCATTCACTTACAAAAAGAAGTGTTAGAAATGGCAAAAGTACATACACGGAATTCTACTTGACAGTCTAGAATGTGGCAGATATATCTAGCTTGTACTTAGCTTAAAACTGATGCTATATCATTCATATTGTAGTTTCCTTGCTTTCTTTCTTGGACAGTGACTATCACAACAGTAATGCTGTGACTGGTTTTGAAAACCTGTAATCAGTTTAGCTTAATGTATTGATGTTGACTTCATTCACCTGTGTTTGATTCCCTTTGACCATGTTTACTATTTCAGAGATAATTATTTGGGTTTTGTATTCTTGAATTCATATGCAGTGTTTTATTCTGTAGCCAAGATATGTTGGATTCAGCAATAATTATTTTGAAGCATTGGCAAGTGATGTATATAAACTATAATATATTATTTAGGAACGAATGTTTTCCCTAATCATTTTAATGTGTAGCCTAGAATTGGAGACTACCTTGCATGATATCTCCCAACATTTACTCCCACAAACACAATTGTTTTCTTGGGAAGCTTTCAGAAAAATAGGCATGGATTTATATTTTTATATTTATTTATTTTTTCTGTTATGGGACATAGATGTCTTTCCTCACAAAATTATTTCCTTAATGTGGTTTTCTCTCCTTCCACTACTCCCACCAACTCCCACTCTTTTTTCTAATCCAGATCCAGCCCATTTCTCTCTCTCTCATTAGAAAACAGACTGCTTTCTAAGGTAGAATAATAACTCAAAATATACTAAGATATAATTAGGTAAAAGAAAACTAAAAAAGAATAATAGAACAAAACCAAATATCAGAAGAAATACCCAAGTTAAATCACACAAAACATCTAGATGCAGATATCTGCCAATATTCACAGTCACTAATCTCTAAAAATTCTAAACTGGGAACTCTAATATATATGAAAAATGAATCATAGTTTAAACGGTGAAAGAATAAATATAAACACAAAGTATAAGGAAAAAAGGAAAGTTCAGAGATGCTATTATGAGACAAAAACAATCCAAATATGCTGTTGAGATTACTGAGGTTTGGCATTCTGCCTACCTACCTTTGAGAGTAATTTCTTTTTTTTTTCTTTTTTTTTTATTGAGAAAAGGAAAAAAAAAGTATCTGCCTCCTCCCAGCCTCCCATTTTCCTCCCCCTCCTCCCATGGTTCTCCCCCTCCCCCAAGCACCTCTCCCCCTCCTTCTCCAGTCCATAGAGCAGTCAGGGTTCCCTGCCCTGTGGAAAGTCCAAGGTCCGCCCCCTTCCGTCCATGTCTAG
>NW_004949135.1:40609-41220 GCF_000317375.1 Microtus ochrogaster | reverse complement strand
GTTTAAGGGCCTCTATCACTTTCATAAAGTCAGTTTTTTCTACTTCTTCTTGATTAAGGTGTTCATGTCCTCCTGTTGTGAGGTCGTTGGGTTCTAGTGGTTTCATGTTGTTTTTCAGATTGTTGGGTGAATTCTCGCATTGGCGCCTGCCCATCTTTTCCTCCGAATGCTTCCCTATGGATCTTTTTACAGGATCAGGTCTTCTTGCCTACTGATGTACCTTCCCAGTGATGTCACTCCCGAGTGATGATTCTCCTGGTGTCCAGATCGGATCTCTGTGCTTCTTGGGTAGCTTGCAAACACAGGGCCCACCCTGCTCGATGCCAAACTCGGTGCTGCTTGGGTAACTCATAAACAAAGGGCCCACCCTGCTCACTGCAGGCAGGCTATGGAGACAAAGGAACTACAACCCTCCCCTTTGCCCTCCTGATTCGGGTTTGCTCCCAGCGCCCGCTGGAGCAGGCTGAGCTGGGAGGTGCTATGCCACCAAAGAGGGGAGGGAGGGAGCCAGGGGGTGGGGGTTTCTGGATGTAAGCTGAATGGGATAGGAAGAGAGAGGAGGTATAGGGCAGTATAGCCCCTGCAGGTTGACCAGGAAGTGTAGGAGGGAT
>NW_004949135.1:34880-40509 GCF_000317375.1 Microtus ochrogaster | reverse complement strand
GTGGTTTCATGTTGTTTTTCAGATTGTTGGGTGAATTCTTGCATTGGCGCCTGCCCATCTTTTCCTCCGAATGCTCCCCTATGGATCTTTTTACAGGATCAGGTCTTCTTGTCCACTGATGTACCTTCCCAGTGATGTCACTCCCGAGTGATGGTTTTCCTGGTGTCCAGATCGGATCTCTGTGCTTCTTGGGTAGCTCGCAAACACAGGGCCCACCCTGCTCGATGCCAAACTCAGTGCTGCTTGGGTAACTCATAAACAAAGGGCCCACTTTGCTCACTGCAGGCAGGCTATGGAGACAAAGGAACTACAACCCTCCCCTTTGCCCTCCCGATTCGGTTTGCTCCCAGAGCCCGCTGGAGCAGGCTGAGCTGGGAGGTGCTATGCCGCCAAAGAGGGGAGGGAGGGAGCCAGGGGGTGGGGGTTTCTGGATGTAAGCTGGATGGGATAGGAAGAGAGAGGAGGTATAGGGCAGTATAGCCCCTGCAGGTTGACCAGGAAGTGTAGGAGGGATGAGGAACATCTGAGTTCCCTGTTCCTGGCTGCCACCGCACTGACTCACCCCAAAGATGTCTCTCCCGGGTGCCCAGATTGAAACTCGGTGCTGCTTGGGTAGCTCGCAAACAAAGGACCCACCCTGCTCGCTGCAGGCAGGCTATGGAGACAAAGGAACTATTACCCTCTCCTTTGCCCTCCCGATTCGGGTTCGGTCCCAGCCGAGAGTAATTTCTTATCCTAGTGTCAGACACTTCCCTGAAGAAAGAAAATTTTCATCTGCTAGTGGTTATCAATCAGTGTTTTCTTCTGAGTTACAGATATGGGCTTTTGTAGACTTCTTATTTCAGTTCTAGGACCAAATCTGGTGCAGAAATTGCACAACCTGTGTATGCTGCCTCAGTTTCTTCTAGTTCATATGTGCTTCAATCCAGCTGAGGTAGAGGGCTGTCTGTGGCCAGGCAGACATTATGGGTATTTGTATTCTCCAACCCCTTTGACTTTTATACACTTTCTTTCTCTGTGAGCCCTGAAAAAGAGGATTGATGGAGACCTCCCATTCAGTGGTGTTCCAATGTTTCTCATTCTCTGCATACTGTCTGCCTGTGAGGCTGTCTGTTTGTTCTCTGCAACTTTTCCAGGAGGAATATAATCTTTTGATGACCGAATAAGGCTATCATCCATGAGTATCTACATATACTAGAAGATCATTTAGGAGCAATTTTATTTCTATTATTTAACAGTAGTGTTTGATATTATCCCATATCACTGGGATAACTAGTTCTGTTTCTGTCATTCAAGCAGTGTGGCATATGATTTCATCTCATGGAGTTATTCTAAAGTGTAATCAGATTTTGGCTTGTTACTCACACAAGCTTTGTTACACCATTATGCTAACATACCTTATGGACAGGAAAACAATGTAGATTTGCAACTGACTTGATGTTTATATTCTCCTTGGTAGTATGTAGACTACCTTCTTGCACCAAAGATTCAGACAGTGTTAAAAGTGCTACATAGGTAATAGCTCCATTTCCATGTGTTCAGTGAGTTGTGTAGGTGTTTTCTTATGTTTTGTGCTGGTTTATATTTATAATCAACACACACAGCATGGTCAATAGTATATTTAATTAAAAATTTTAAATAGTCCCCTAGTAACATGTTTTCATAAACTAAATATTTATAGCACAAACAAGGAAAGAAATGTATGAAACAAAATATTTAAAAGAAGTATTTCTAAATATTAAATCATATTTTTATTTGAATCATGCTTTGTCGTAAGTTTTGGAAAATGAATGAAATGGCTCTGTAACTATTTTGCAATGAATTACTCTTTTAGTTATGGAGAAATGTTGTAATTTATCACTGTCTTGAGTCCAGAGTCATCAGTTGTATAAATAATGGATTATATGCAAATAAAAACTTCTTTCCCCTTTTTGTGCTATTCTCTTCTATTCATTCTAGTACAGTAAGGAAACCTGTTTGAACTTTATTTGTTTTTCATTTATTATCTCTGTATGTTGTCCTGTGCAGTAGTGTAGGTAGGTAAATTATTTGTCATGCAAATATCTTAATGGATGTTTTTAAATCTTGTGCATGTAAACCGAATAGACTCAAATAATTATGTCATAGATTTGTTATGTAATAAGCTTGCAAAATTACAGAAGTGCATACTTATTTACATGAAACACATCGAATTTGTTATTGTTGGTCATTCGTAGAAAACTAAAATGCTTTCAGCTTTATTTCATCCAAGAATGCTCCCTTCTATGTAATGTTTTTGTTTACTTTCAAGTGTATTACATTTATAAACAAGACCTGTCATAACCACAGTGCTTAGCAGATATTTATAACTGAGTCGCAATGTATAATTTAACTATATCCACACATTTGGTTATACATATTAAGGGATAAGAACTATATTTCTTCTTCATCATGAAATTTTTACTTTCAATAAACCTCAATTCATGCCAGTTACCATTTGAGAATCCAATGATATGTTACAAATTATTCTCATCAAATTTGAAACATAGGTTTAATCTACAGAAAGGATAAAACCCTGTAAAGTGATATACACTGAAAGTCATGTAAATCTTTCCCATATTATGTGTGCATTGCAGCTTTAAACAGTCCTTCAAACATTTCAGAAGGAAGACAGTAAAAAGTACAGTAAACCATTTTCCATTTCAGTAGTGTGATATATACTTGGCACAAAATTTATCAGTCAATTCCAATTTGTGAAAAGTTCTGCAACTAAGATCAATATAAAAAATATTTTATAAATCAATGAAATCTTGGTATAAATATATGTGGAACCCCAATAAAAGTAATGAAACTAGTTAAGTCTTGAATGAGTATTTTCTATTAAACACCTCCCAGAATATGTACTCTGTTAGGAGACTGTATCAAAATTGTTTATGAACTAGAATAAAATTCTCATATAAGTACTTATTTTCTATAAAAATTCTCATGGAAGTACTTATTTTCTTAAGAACCACTACAAATTTGATAAATATAAGATGACTTTGATAAAGCATCACACTGTTATTCTCTACGCAGAAAAAGCTGCATTCAAATAATCACCATGAACAAATTTTAAATGAGGCACCATAATGCAGACAGTAGAGAAGAACAGGCACCACAGAAAAGCAAACTATTTATATAGTGTCTTTGTCTATAAACTCGGTGTATTCTAAAGCTTAAGATTTTTTATTATCATATCACCTCTAGCCCTTTGATTATTTTGTGAGCTTTAGGTTTTTCTTTTTGTGATGGAGAGCTTTGGTCTTAGAGTGGATCATATTTTTTCCAACACAGGGCAGCTTGACTCTTTCATTTCCTAATTTATGACCTTTTGCTTTACGTCTTTTTAATTTTATGCCCTGGTTAATTCTACAGCAATATGTTTGATATTTTTATAGGTTGATGTGAAAACTTTGTATTATTCCTTATTTTTTTGGCAATTCTTTGGAATTCTCCATCATGATGATCATCATACAACCTAAATTATTTATTATACTCAGCATGAAGTATGTTGAGCCTTGTTATTCAGGATTTGTAATAACAAGGAATATTTAATTGGTCAAAAGCATTTCTTACACATCGTTTTTTTATTTATTAGATGTTTAAAAAATTTCCATCCAAGTTCCCACTCCCTCCTTTCATTTCATTCCCTCCACATACCCTCCCACCACATCCCCATCCAATCCTCAGGGAGGGTAAGGTACATTGCTTTTTGGAAGGTCCATGGATATCCCTATTATATCTAGGTTGAACAAGGTATCTATCCAAAGAGAATAGTATTCCAAAAGTCAGTATATGCAGTAGGGATAAATCCTGATGCAATGCCAGTGATCCCTCAGTCTGGACCAGCAATTCAACTGTCACACACATTCAGAGGGACTAATTTGGTCCTATGCTTGTTCCTTCTCAGTCCGACTGGAGTTGGTGAATTCCTATTAGCTCAGGTGTACTATTTCAGTGGGTGAACCCATCATGGTCTTGAACTCTTTGCTCATATTCTCATTACTTCCACTCTTCACCTGGACTTTGGGAGCTCAATCCAGTGCTCCAATGTGTGTCTCTCCCTTTGTCTCCATCAGTTGCTGGAGGAAGGCTCTATGGCTATATTTAAGATATTCATCAGTCTGACTACAGGGCAAGTCAACATCAGGCCCCCTTTCCCTTAATGCTTAGGGTATTAGCTGGGTTAATCCTTGTGCGTTCCTGGGAATTTCTCTAGATCCAGGTTTCTGCCAACCCTATAATGGCTCCCTCAATCAAGATAGCTTTTTCCTTGCTCTCATCTCTGTCCTCCCTCCATCTCGACTATTCCCTTCCCTCAAGTCCTCCTCAAGCCTCCTCTTCTTCCCTCCTGTTCCCCCTCTATTCCTTTTTCTACCCACCAGATGCTCCCAATTTTATCAGGTGATGTTGTCTGTTTCCAGTTTTCAGGTGGATTTATATACATTTTTCTTTGGGTTCACCTTAATACTTAGCTTATTTAGGATCATAAACTACAGGCTCAATGTTGTTTGTTTATAACTAGTATCCACTTATTAGTGAGTACATACCATATTCAGCTTTTTGGGTCTGGGTTACTTCATTCAGGATAGTGTTTTATAATTCTGTCCATTTGCATGCAAAATTCAAGATATCATTGTTTTTACAACCGAGTAGTACTCTAACGTGCAAATATGCAATATTTTTTAATCCATTTTTCGGTTGGGGAGCATCTGGGGTTTTTTCCACGTTCTGGCTATTAAAATAATGATGCTATGAATATAATTGAATGAATGCTTTTGTAGTATGATTGAACATCTTTTTTGTATATGCCCAAGAGTGTTTTGTTGGATCTCGAGGTAGGTTGAATCCCAACTTTCTGAGAAACTGTCATACCGATTTCCAATGTGGTTGTACAAATTTGCATTCCTATCTTACTCCACATCCTCTCCAGCATAAACTCTTGGTGTTTTTGACACCGATGGTCTTAGCCATTCTGACATATGTAAGATGGTATTTCAGAGTTGTTTTGATTTGCATTTCCCTGATGGCTAAGGATGTTGAACATTTCCTTAAGTATCTTTTGGCCATTTCAGATACTTCTGTTGAAAATTCCCTATATAGTTCAGTACCCCATTTTTAAATTTGTTTATATATTATTTATATATTTTTAAGATCAGCCCTCTGTCTGATATGGGGTTGGTGAAGACCTTTTCCCATTCAGTAGGCTGCCCTTTTGTCTTATTGACTGTGTCCTTTCCTTTTCAGAAGCTTCTCAGTTTCAGGAGGTCCCATTTATTTATTGTTTCTCTGAGTGTTTGTGCTACTAGGGTTATATTTAGAAAGTGGTCTCCTATGCCCCTGCATTGAAGACTACTTCCCACTTTCTCTTCTATCAGGTTAAGTGTGGTAGGATTTATATTGAGGTCTTTAATCCATTTGGACTTGAGTTTTTTGCATGATGATAGATATGGATCTATTTTCATTCTTCTACAGGATGACATCTGTTATGCCAACACAATTTGTTGAAGATCCTTTCTTTTTTTCATTGTTTAATTTTAGCATCTTTGTCAAAAATCAAATATTCATATGTGTGTGGATTAATATCTGGGTTTTCTATTCAATTCCATTG
>NW_004949135.1:28032-33600 GCF_000317375.1 Microtus ochrogaster | reverse complement strand
GTTCACTCCACCTACCTAATTTTCTGTCCTATCAAAGGCCAAACAGTTTCTTTATTAATTAACCAATGAAAGCAACAGATAAAGACAGTCCCACATCATGATTCAGTATTTTTGCATCCATGTTCATGAGTAAGAATGGTGTGTAATTCTCTTTCTTGGTTGAGTTTTTGTGTGGTTTCAGTATCAAAGTAATTGTTGCCTCAGAGAAAGAGTTTGGCAGTGTCCCTTCTGTTTCTATTATGTGATACACTTTGAGAAGTATAGGTATTAGCTCTTCTTGGAAGTTCTGGTAGAATTCTTCATTCAGACCATCCTGTCCTGGCCTTTTTTGAGTTGGGAGGTATTTTATGACAGCTTCTATTTCCTTGCAGTTTATAGGTCTATTTAAATTGCTCACCTGGTCTTGTTTTAATTTGTGTATATGGTATCTATCTAAAAAATTGTCCATTTCTTTTACATTTTTCAATTTTGTGGAGTATAGGATTTTGTAGTAAGACACAATAACTCTCTGAATTTCCTCAGTTTCTGTTGTTATTTTCCACTTTTCATTTCTGATTTTGTTAATTTGAATATTCTCCCTCTGTCTTTTGATTAGGTATGATAGGGGTTTTTCTATCTTTTTGATTTTTCTCAAAAAAACAGCTCTTTGTTTCATCAATTTTTTGTATTGTTGTCGCTGTTTCTATTTTGTTGATTTCCCCCTCAATTTGATTATTTCCTGTCTTATATCCCTCCTGGGTGAGTCTTTTTCTTTTTATTTTAGAGTTCTCAGGTGTCCTGGTAAGTCACTAATGTGAGATTTCTCCGTTTTTTTTTTTTTTAATGTGGGCTCTTACTGCTATAAACTTTCCTCTTAGCACTGCTTTCATAGTGTCCCATCGGTTTGGATATGTTGTGCCTTCATTTTTGTTGAATTCAAGGAAGACTTTAATTTCCTTATATATTTCTTCCTTGACCCCATGGTGGTTTAGTAGTTGACTGTTCAATTTCCATGACTTTGTAGGATTTCTGAGAGTAGTATTGTTGTTAAATAGATAAGACATATGGGGTTACGACAAATCTTTTGCATCTGTAGAGGCCTTCTTTGATATCAAGTGTATGATCAATTTTTTAGAGACAATTCCATGAGGTGCTTTGAAGAAAGTATATTCTTTTGTGTTTGGTTAGAATGTTCTATAGATGTTAAGTCCATTTGATACATGACATTTCTTAGTTCTCTTATTTCTCTGTTAAGTTTGTGTCTAGTTAACCTGTCCATTGGTGAAAGTGGAGTGTTGAAGTCTCCTTTTATTAGAGTGTGGTGTTTGGTGTGCGATTTAAATTTTAATACTGTTTCTTTTACATAAGTAAGTACTCTTGTATTAGGAGCATAGATGTTCAGGATTGAGACTTCATTTTGATGGATTGTTCTTCTTATGGGTATAGAATGTCCTTCTCTATGTCTTCGGATTGATTTTAGTTTGAAATCAATTTTGTCAGATATTAGAAGAGTTACACCCACTTGTTTGTTAGTTCCTTTTGATTGGAAAACCTTATCCTAATACTATACTCTGAGGTTGTACCTGTCTTTGAGGTTGAGGTCTGTTTCTTGTATACCGCAGAAGGCTGAAACTTTTTTTGTATCCATTCTCTTAGCCTGTGTCTTTTTATAGGCAAATTGAATCCATTGATATTAAGTGATATTAATGACCAGTATTTGTTAATTCTGATTATTTTTTAGTACTAGTGTTTGTGTGTTTCCCTTTTTTGGGTTATGCTGGTAGGGGGATATCAGACGCCTGTGTTTTTGTGGGTACATTTAACTTCCTTGAGTTGGAATTTTCCTTGTAGTCTTCCTGTAGGGCTTGGTTTGTAGATACATATCGTTTAAAGCTGTTTTTGTCATGAAATATCTTGCTTTCTCCATCAATGGTGATACAAATCTTTGATGGGTTTAGAGGTCTATGCTTGCATACATGGTCTCTTAGTGTCTGCAGCACATCTATTGAGGATCTTCTGGCTTTCATGGTTTCTATTGATATGTCAGGTGTAATTCTGGTAGGTTTTACCTTTATATATTACTTGACCATTCTCCTCTGCAGCTCTTAATATTCTTTTTTTTCTGTTTATTTGTGCTCTAATTATATGGCTATGGAATTTTTTTAAATCTAGTCTATATGTTGTTTTGTAAGCTTTTTGTACCTTCATAGGGATATCTTTTAGATTGGAAAAATTTTCTTCTATGATTTTATTTAATGTATTTTCTGTGCCATTGATCTAGAGTTCTCCTTCTTCTACCCCTGTTGTTCTTAGGTTTGGTCTTTTCATGGTGTTCCAGATTTTCTAGATGTTTTCTGTAAAAAAATTGTTGGATTTAATGTTTTTTACGACAAATGAGTACTTTTCCTTTATAGTTTCTTCAGCACATGAGACTCTTTTTATTATCTTTTGTTTTCTATTGGTTATACTTGTCTGTGTAGTTCATTTTCATTTACCCCAATTTTCCACATCCAAAATCCCTCAATTTGTGTTTTCTTTATTACCCTTAATTCAGTCTTCAAGACTTGAAATATTTGCTTTAACTGTTTGATTGTTTTTTTATGGTGTTCTTGGGTTTATTTGAAGGATTTATTAATTTCCTCCAATTTTTTGCTTGTCTTTTCATCCATTTCATCAAGGGATTGTTTCATTTCCCTTTAAAGGTTTCCATCATTTTCACAAATTACATTAAAATTGGTTTCTTCTACTTCTTTTGGGTTAGGATGATCAAGTCTTTTTGTTGTGTGCAGTGGGTTCTGGGGTTTCCATGTTGCTTTTTATGTTGTTGGAGGAATTCTTTCATTGGCACCACTCTTTCTTCAAATGAGGCCAGCAGTTTCTTTGTGTCTTGGTCCAGTCATTGTAGTGGCTTTCAGAGTGTTTGAAAATGTTTCTTGGTCTAATCTGTACTGTTGATGTCTGTCTCAGAAAGCCTCTGAGGTCTCTATAAGCCTGCTTTGTTGGTCTTCTCTCCTGGTTTGCTCTCTGGGTGCTCTCTCTTAATCCCCTCAGTTGTAGCAAGCTCTTGGTCCCCTCAGTATTTTAGCAAGCTCTCAGCACTTAGGCAGGGTGTGACTAGAGTTATCATGTGCTCCTGGGTTGGTCTGGGTTTTTGCTGAGCCTACCTGTGGGAAACCCCCTGTTGTGTGGCTTGAAAAACCTAGGGAGTAGGGGGAGGGGCCCGGGGTATTTTTCTACTGTAGGGGTTCTACAGCATGGGGTGTCCTGCCATGTGGCTTTTAAGAACCCTCAGTATCGGAGCAAGGGATTCAGAGTTCCACCGAGGTTGCAGGAAGATGGTTCTTATACCTCTTAAATGATTTTGTGAAATCTCTCTTTATATCCATAGATGTGAAGTATCACCTACATTGGTTTGAGGATGGCAAACCTTGAATATCACTGTTTGTCTGGGTTTTGGAGGTGTTATCATATTGAACGATCATTTTATGTCATGGTAGAATTGCTTTATAAACGTAATATGAAATGTTATATATATTAGTGATATAAAATACATTATTTTATAATTTTCAGCCTCCAATGTAAAGTTTTCATGATACTTCTTTGAGGAATAATTAATTTGTAGAGTAGATATTCAGTTTGGACTCCTAACTCTAAATTTTGTTTCATTATGTTTCTCTATAACGAAGCTTTCTGAGAATTTTTCATACTATTAACCATAGTTCGTTCACTGTTTTTCAATCTAAGCATCACGCAATTAGTGTTCTATTTTCTTCACACCCCCTCCACATTTGTTATCAGTCCTGTACCTTTCTGACTGGGGTACAATGAAATTTCCAGGTTATTACATATGCAAAAACCTAATTGGAAGAGACTATGAACATGTTTGAGTTATTTCTTATCAATTTTCTTTTCAATATTCTGTGCTAAATCGGTGTCCTATTTTGAATATAGAGATAAAGATTTCTTCCATTCTGTGGGATTCCTGTTTGGTTAACATTTTGCTAGCTGTTTAGACCTTTTTTTTCAGCTTTATCAAGACCCACTTGTCAGTTTTTGATTTAATTCTTGGAAAAGCAGAGCCCTATTTGAAAGACATTACTAGATCCACATTCTTGAGGGAAAAAAATTAGAATTTTTCTAGGAACTTTAGTTTTTTTTTTTTAACTATAAGGAAGTATTGTTAAAATGAAAGAATCATGTACAAGGTGATGGGAGATGGTTCAGTGATTAAGAGATACTGCTCTTGAAACAGACCTAGGTTCAAGTCCCAGCAACCACATAGCTGCTCATTACCATCTGTGACTGCAGTTTCAGGTGATCCACTACCATCTTCTGGTTTTGCTGGGTACTACAAGTACATGGTCAAAAACACAAATGCAGGGAAACCACTAATACAAACAAAATGAAAATAGTAAAAATAGATGACTCTCTTCAGTGATACATCAAAGGATGTGATAAAGAAAAGCAACAGTTTCTGGGTTAACAGAAAATATTTACAAAGTGTCTATCACAAGAATTAATGTCTAGAGCACAAATAAAACCACTTCCAATAAAATAACAAAAAGACAAGTAAAAATGAGCAAATGATTTCTATAAATGTTTTTCCAAAGGTAAACAATGATAATAACATACGGATAAAGCTGCCCAATATCTTTTAGAAATGAACTCAAAAGTACAAAGAAATATCACTCTGCATCCATTAGAATGACTATGACAGAATTCTCTGACATTTTTAAACAAGACAATATACTCTTCAAATTGTTCCTATTAAGAGAAATAGAAGGAACTGTGAAAATTCATTTCATAAGACCATATTATCTCTGAGTAACATATTGTGATACAGTCCTCATACTCTTCCTGTGTTCTCAAAGCAGTGGTGGATCCCTGTACTTTTAGGGGTGCGTAAGTTTATGATGAAAACTGATCTAAGCCATGGATGAGTAACCCAATCTACTGCCTTGACTTGTCCTTTATTAATTTGCCCACAGTGTTTTCAGAACCTTTTCTGGTCTTAGAAGTTAGTCTCTATCCAGTTACTATACACTGTTGTCAGCTGTTCCATGGTCTTTCCCACTGATGTAATTGGACGCATTTGCCATAAGAATCTCTGCATCCTTCTTGGTTATAGCAGTTCTACCTTTTACTACACACCTGACATGGGGCAAATATTCAGTTGACAACAGTGTAGACATGCCTAATGTCATTGTCTGATGGAGGTGGGACTTGTATCTTATCTGTTGCTTTCATTGGTTAGTTAATAAAGAAACTGCTTGGCCCTCTGATAGGGTAGAATTTATATAAGTGGAGTAAACAGAACAAAATGCTGGGAGAAAGAAGCTGAGTCAGGGAGTCGCCATGATTCTCCCACTCCAGACAGACACAGGTTAAGATCTTCCCTGGTAAGCCACTTCATGGGCTACACGAAATATTAGAAATGAGTTAGATCAATATGTAAGAGCTAGCCAATAAGAGGCTGGAACTAGCCGGGCGGTGGTGGCGCACGCCTTTAATCCCAGCACTCGGGAGGCAGAGGCAGGCGGATCTCTGTGAGTTCGAGACCAGCCTGGTCTACAAGAGCTAGTTCCAGGA
>NW_004949135.1:24617-27165 GCF_000317375.1 Microtus ochrogaster | reverse complement strand
TTTCTGCCTCTCTCCCCACCACCGCTTGGAGATGACACTGATCATTCAAACTATTACAATATATTTTACTTTCAGACACACTATAGATTATATAGATTAACAAATTTATGACTCATTAGATTCATTAGAAATCTCAAAAAGAACACAGGATATAGAATATTAATAAAAATGAGTTTGAATATTTTAAAATTTTAGAAGAGAACATTTAGAAAATTATATCCTGAATTTTACATTATTTGTCTTCTTATATAATCACTATGATGATGTACTAGAAACCCATGTGTTTTACTGTTATCCCATGATAAGGTCATATGTCTGTTACAACATGCAGGTATTTCAGTGTCGAAACCAAACCTGATAAGTACTCTTGAACAAAGCAAAGAGCCCTGGAATGTGAACATTAGAGAAAAAGAAGGCAATGAACAAGGTAAGCTAAAAAGAAGCATTGGCATTTGTGGGAATCCTGACTTGTAGAAATTCACCACTGCAGTGGGGTTTGCAAAGATCTTTAATGAAAATGATATAAAAATTCACATAGAATAATTATCACAAAAATATTTTCTAGTTGTTTTTCACATAAAAATGTAAAAATAAACTCAAATTATGGTCCAAAGAGAAAGAAAGATGCTTTGTTGCCATATTCTTAACTGTCATCAGGCCATAAATGAACAATACTGAAAGGAAAAAAAATCACATTAAAATAAAACTTTTACAGTGTATGAAAGAGTATTTCTCTGTACTGTTTCAAATCTTCTTATATGCTCTCATGATAGTATTACATGGTTTTCATTGTTGTGTAACATAACACAAAATCAAAAAATATAACTTTTATAGTGGTACTCATTTTGGAAGTTGACATTATTCTTTCTTTTCTTTAAATTCTACAGGATTTAAAAGTAACCTAATCTATTTTTGTAAAAGTATTCATTTAGAATCATGAATTGTTTAGAGACATACATATTATTCATCTATTTTAAAATCATCTACAATCTCTGTATATTAAAATTTATAATATGTTAATTTCCATATAAAACTTGTGTATACTCTTGATTTCATTTGTGATGTATTCTGCAATTCATTTTCTTTAGAGAAGAAAATTTGTGTATTGATAATCTATTATTTTCAATATTTGTATTAATTATTTTGGAATACCCTACAATGTCTGTCATTTGATCATATTCAATCCTCAAACACCTCCTACATTCCCCTTTTCCAGACATCTTTGCTGTTTTTCTCTTTTTCTTTTATACCCAGAGGACTTTGAACCTGGCCAACAATATGATCAAACTTTCAGGAGTTGGCCATCCTTAAAAAAATTTTATTCTTTTTCTCCAAGCATCTATCAGATGGTATGAACATCTCACAAAGGAGTGGGTCTCCATGTCCTTTTACCCTTTCTTCACTGGAGTTTTATCTAGCTTGAGATTTTTCGTGTCTGATGCATGATATCCTAATCCCTTGAGCTCACATGTACAGCTGTCATCTTGTGTGAAGAAAGCGTGGTTTTCCTGTAGTAATTTATCACTTTTTTCCTTTAACATTTATTATTGTTCTGTCCTGAATGAGTTCTGCACGTTCTAGGGAACAGGTTTGATATAAACATCCTACTTAGATCTAATTTTTTAATTGATTTTTATGGAGCTCTACACTATTTCCTGCTTCCCTCCTTTCCTCTCCCCTCCAATTAAAACCCCACCCAAGGTCCTCATACTCCCAATTTACTCAGGAGATCTTGTCTTTTACTTCCCACGTAGATTAGAATGTTATCTTGTTTTCTGCACCATGACAACTTGTGGGTCACCTTTTAGATGTCAAGTTCTATGAGTAGCTATAGAAACGAAAGCTTGAGATGCAAGAGTCTGTGTATAAGTAATTAGACATCAGGTATAATTTTGATAGTACTTTCAAGCATTAGAATTGTGGTAGTTGGTGTTACTTGGTATCTTTCAACAATTCTTCTTCAATTTTGCATGAATACTGTTCTTACCATTCTACAAAGTAAAAGCATCAGATCATTGTGAAATTCTTTTCAAAAGGAAAGTGACACTGACACCTAAACCACTTATATGCTCAAAAAGTACACGAATGATATGACAATTTCCTCATGAATATATTTACAAAACTTCTCAATAAAATATTTGAAAACTGAATCTAAGAACACAACATCAAAATATCATTTACTACAGCAGGAGCTGAGGTAGAGGGGTTGTATTCTCTTCCGGGACAGTCTGCCCTGGGTGGGTACATAAACATCCATCTGGATGAAACTCCTCATCACTGAAACAGGGACACCTGGTATTCCAAAGACACCGCAGACACAAGGGCAGATGTCGTCTATTTGTTTCTTAAGAAATGACAGAATGTGGTTAAATTCAGATCTGAGTGAATATGAGGAGATCCATAGGTCATTTGAAGCATGAAAGTGATAATGAGAATGTATTCTATGAAAATCATCTATTTTATGTGTGGGAAAAAGAGAAAAATACGATTACAATGATATAATCAGTTTTTAGAATTTCTTTTTTTCTTTTTTTTTTAGGGCACTCAC
>NW_004949135.1:22023-22621 GCF_000317375.1 Microtus ochrogaster | reverse complement strand
AAAATTATGTTTGAAAAGCTCAAGGTAATATAACTTCAGCCTGCCATTTTATCTATTTTTTAGTGTATGTTATGAAAGATGTTATATCATTTGCCTTGAGAATATTGTTTCATAAGAATAACTAATAATCATGAGATTTTTATGCCACATAGTATACTTAAATATTTTCTGTTTTCCAGTTCTATATTCCCATCAAACACAAGACCTATTTGCACAGGAGAATACACGGGATTCAATCCTGAACTTGGTATCTGGAAAATCTGTAAGTTTTAACCTAGAAACCTTGTACTTAAGGATATTTTAAAAATTTGGTGATCAGAGCAAAAAGAAAGGTTTATGTTATACTTGTAATAATTTTTACTCACCAGCCATCCTGAATAAATTTGCCAAAAAAGGTCCAAAATCTCTACCTTATTGTGGGTGGTGTCATATTAGATCTCATATATTTACAGAATTTTCTTTTTTAAACAAATACACTTAAAGTATTAAAACATACTTTTATCTGCGAAGAAAGTTAAAAAATCGTATAATTGAGTTATACATATTCTATCAAGCATTCACTAGAGTTCCCACAAATATTAATTACATTTCTGGCAAA
>NW_004949135.1:8419-12040 GCF_000317375.1 Microtus ochrogaster | reverse complement strand
CTCTCTTCTGGGACAATCAGCCCCTGGAAAGCACACACTCACCAGTCCAGATGGAATTCTGAGAAATCTCTTGAGAAAGAGAAATGATAGCTCATCCACAATGGTGACAATCATACAGTTGTTAAGAAAACCATATAGGGTAGGGGCAGGGTTCAGACAATCTTGGTCACATATGCACCTGTCCTAATTATAGCCTATGGTTTTGTTAGTACAGGGCATAATTTAGAAACTATGTTTCAGAAGATATAAGACAGTTTATGTTTTATGATGAATTTCCATTTCCATAGTTTAAGAAAAAACTTTTTACTTAGGCACTTGGTAAAATGTATAACATTCTTTTCATGACATTTTGCTAGTCAAGGATATGTTGTAGAATATTATCACTATATGTTATGATACATTCATATGGACATATATATTCTGATATGTATTAAAAGTAGATATGGTGCATATCATAATTCCAATGAGGATTCTATTGTTAGGATAAAGCATTTTACTTAAACATAAGTGATAAAGAAAAGGTATATATGAAAGATGTTGGGACAGGTAATGAAGGACACCTAATAACTAAAAATGCATTTGTAATGTGTTTTTAGGTGGCTTGCACAATATCTGTACAAGTTTGAAAGATACAGATGATATTTATGATTAACTGATAGCTAGTGATCAGTTCAGGCAGTAGCATGTATAAGACTAATTGTTGTCTGTAGTTTATTTTATGTATTTTTCATAATTCCATTTATATATATATATATATATATATATATATATATATATATATATATATATATATATATATATATATATATATATATATATATATATATACACATTTATAGCCACATGTGCAAGTGTCATATCTTAAAGAAGATTTTAGATATTTCCCCCTACATTCTGGCTCATACATTCTTGACAAATTCTCTTCTATGAAGATACCATTTCTTTATTAGAAATATTTAATAAAATTGAGATTACTCACATACAACACCAAAATGTTCCAGTTTAAACACATTAATATTACACTCAGACTCACCTATAATGTATTGGTGTTTTATAGACCAAAATCAGGAAGTCATTCCTCCCATTTGTCCTGTGACCAGTAGCAACCCCAGATTAAAATAACCTAATTCACTCACCTGATGTCATCAATTTTATACTCTCTGTTTTATAAGTCAGGACCATGCTTTCCTGAAGGTTCTCTTATGAAATTGTCATTGTGCCTGTGTATGTATCTGTCCATAAAAAGGGCTTTATTCTGTCATTTTTATTGAACAGAGCAAGGAACATCAGAAGGGAAAGGTTTGGGAAATACTGTCCTGAAGTCTTTAAATAATTTCACAAAAATTTGTCTGTGAAACCCCTTGACACCACATAATACTAATAACAGAGAGTACTACAAACACCACTGAGTATCATGTTATATCTCTCTATTGTATTTAGCATTTATTGTGGAAGAGGTTAATTTAAGGTCTCATGTATACATTAGCTTAGGTTACAAAAATAATTTAATGATGTGGAAAATTCATAGAAACTAAGATCATGTCATTAGATGCCAAAAAAGCATGTGACAGAATACAACATCCCTTTATGATAAAGGTCTTGGAGAGAGTGGAGTTACAAGGAACATATCTAAACTTAATTAAGGCAATATACAGCAAGCCAACAGACAACATCAAAGTAAATGGAGAGAAACTCCTAGGGATTCCACTGAAATCAGGAACAAGACAAGATTGTCCACTCTCTCCATACCTACTCAATATAATTCGTGATGTCCTAAATAGAGCAATAAGACACCAAAGGTAAATTAAGGGGATACAAATTTTCAATGTTCTCTCATAAAGACAAAATAATCAAGCATTCACAGTGGGCAAAGAAGAGGACTTTCTGGCAAAGATCCCTGGACCATAGCACTTAAGACCCAGTAGTGACAAATGAGACTTCATAAAACCAACAGTCATTCATACATAGCAGACTACTAACTTTTGAAAGAAGAGACTGCATTAAGATTAGGAAAATAACATTGTGAGCTAAACAGCTGAAAGTGATTCTAGAGCATAACTGGAACTAAAAAGCTATCCTTTGCAATTTCTTTCCCATATCAGAAGGACTAAGAAAAATAACAACATTAATAAAGGATAAAAAATAGTGCTGTATGGCTGGAGAAAGGGTAATAATTTATTCACAAATTTGAGAGTTCACATTATGGTCAAGCAGAATAAAATCAATGGGGAATTGCCTCAAAATGCTAAAAATGTTCTACCAATCACTTTTCGGTGAATTTTATGTGGCTTATCTCGATGATAAGTTTCCTCATGAAAAGAATGTCACACTGTTCCTTCTGCTTCAAGTTTGTACAATTATTTGAGAAGAATAGAATTCATGTTTGTTCTAGAAGGGTTACCAAAAGTTAGAAAGTACCACATGCTATGATTATTCTGCTCTAAGTTTAAGGTTTAAAATTATCCATGTTGTCTATCTTTTACCACTAAGCCTACATCACAGAAAATACCTGCATACATTTACTGCTAAAAGAGAGACTCATCTGCAGTAAAGTTCAGACAATAAAAAATTGTTCAGTTCTAAGTGTCTTTTCAATATCATCCCCTCCAGGCAATTCAAAGGGCAATTCAGGACAGAATTATTAGAGATGGTAAGGGTCAAAGGTGATGGATGACTATAAAGAAGCACTGTTTCAGCACACATTGGGATATTTGGAATTAGAAACATGAAAGCCGAACAAGGGCAAGCCAGAACAAAACCCCAATTAATTAATCCATGTATTGTTACTCTATGTTTTGCCACACAACACACATCCAGCTTCCTCCATCGCTGGTGGCAACTTGCCTGCCTCAATTCCTCCTCCTACTGTCACTATCTCCCTGCAGAACCTGTACATATCTCCTACTTAGCTTCTGTTCATTTACTTCCTATTATGTCAAGCACAGTAATACATGTTCATAGCATATACATGTCCAAGGAAAAATCTACTTCTTTATTATGACATATTTAGGCTGTTGCTATTACCCATGGGACAGGTCACATTAATGTTACCCTGCTATTAAAGAATAAACTATGAAAACAAAGAAATGCAAAAAATGGCTAAAATATTTAACATTTTTATTGCAAAGAAAGAAAATACTTTAAGTACAAAATGAGCAGTTATTTATATGAAATCACAAATATTTACAGGAAAATAATGTTTATGTAGAATATAATCACATTACCTAAACAATTATATGCCAAGATCTAAAACATGCATCAAAATCTGGAATAGTGTGATTTTGGCTGTTTTTTTAACATATTATCTTGACATACAGTCAAAAAAATTTTATTGCTAAATTCATTCCTACTAGAAATATTTACTTATTGATATTTGATATTTGAATTGTTTTGTCCCCCCAAATGGTGCATAATTAATTCATTTTACAATGAATGTTTCATGACTATCAAGTTCAAATCTGGACATAATGTTTCTAAATTTATGAGAAATGTAGTGACAGAAAATTATAAACTAAGCTTGAAAAGTAATTGCAGGATTTGAGTCTGTGGAGTAACTTGTTCAGTGTATGAAGACTGGTAAATTGAATTGGTGTAAGTTATACTAAGGAATTTTAAGAAGTG
>NW_004949135.1:0-7543 GCF_000317375.1 Microtus ochrogaster | reverse complement strand
CTTGCCACATTCTTGACATCTGTAAGGTTTCTCATCAGTATGAAGTTTGTGATGTCTGTGTAGGTTTGAGACATGGGTAAAAGAATTCCCACATTCTTGACATCTGTAAGGTTTGTCACTAAAATGGATTCTTTGGTGAGCTTGAAGACTTGTATGATGGGGAAATGATTTATCACAGTTTTTACATTTATGTGCCTTATCTTTGAAATTAATTCTCTTTTGACTAGTGCGGCATGAAAATCTGTTGAAGCTCATTCCAAATTCTTTATAGTTGTATTGTGTCTTTTCATTTGGATTGTTTATATAATGCTTCTCTTGTTTCTCATCATACTGGAACAAAAAAATGTTGTGGGTTATAATCACAAGTCTCCTTACACTTCTCAGGAAAAACAGAGTCCTACTCTGTATTTAAATACTGAACACACACGTACTGTGATGTAGTGTTTTGAGCATTTATTCCATTAACTGATGGTCCTGGTACCTATTCTTCCTAAAACTCTTAGAAAGTGGTTTAATAGCATCACTTCCTGTATAAGAATTTTCCCAAGTAAAACTGCTATGATTTATTTTCAGTCTGATTTTATTGAGAAAAACCTTCTCATGTGGATCTAAATTGCTTAGTTTGTCAGAAATGTAATTAATATTTGTTGGAACTCTAGTAAATACTTGGTAGAATATGTATAATTCATTTGTCAGATTTTTCAACTTTCTTTGCAGATAAAAATATGTTTTAAGACTTAAATGCATTTATTTAGAAAAGAAACTTCTTCTGAAAATATATGAGATTTAATGTGACACCATTCACAATAAGATAGAAATTCTTGACCTTTTTTTTTTGGAAAATTTATCCAGGATGGCTTGTTAGTAAAAATTATTTCAAGTATAACATAAACCTTTCTTTTGTTCACATCACCAAAATTTTAAAATATCCTTAAGAGCAAGGTTTCTAGGTAAAGACTTACAGGAAACAGCAATCTACCCTGGCCCCACTGTGACGTTCCCTGAGAGCTCCATGGAGACCAATACTTGATGGACATAGGAAGTGAGACAACAGTGTCCCTGGGACCCCATACCCCTACTCCCTAAAACCTCCACATGGGAGAAAGGCCAGGTTCCCTCTCCAGGTGCCTTAGGCATTCCTAGCACTAGCAGGTTGCTGGTCTGCCAGACAATCATCTACCTCACCTCCAACGAGTTTTTACCTGTGAGCTCAATGGAGACCAATTCTTGATCGACAGAAGAGACATAAGAATTGAAAGAAGAGATGGGAAGGCTCCAATGCAAGAAATTCCTCCAGTGTCCTAAAAAGCAACATGATACCACCAGAATTCACTGGACACACAACAGGAAGACTTGATCATCCTAACCCAGACGATATAGAAGAAAATGACTTTAAACATTACTTAATGAAAATGATGGAGACCCTTGAAGAGGAAGTGAAAAACTCCCTTAAAGAAACAGAGGAGAAGACAAACAAAAAGCTGGAAGATATTAATAAATGACCCAAAGAAAACCAAGGAAACCAAGAAAATACAATCAAATAGGTGAAGGAAACAATTCAAGATTTGAAAATTGAAATAGAGGTAATATGAAAACACAAACTTAGAGAAATCTGGAAATGAAAAATCTGGGTAAATGAACAGGAACTACAGAGACAAGTGTAACAAACAGAATACAACAGATAGAAGAAAGAATCTCAGGTGTGGATGATTCTATTGAAGAAATAAACTCAGTGGTCAAAGAAAACACTAAATCCAACAAATTCTTAACACAAAATATTCAGGAAATCTGGGACAACATGAAAAGACAAAACCTGAGAATAATAGGGGTAGAAAAAGGAAAAGAATTCCAGCTCAAAGACACAGAAAATATAGTTAACAAAATTATAGAAGAAAAATTTCCCAACAGAAAGAAGGATATGCCTATGAAGGTACAAAAAGCTTACAGAACTCCAAATAAACTGGATCAAAAAAAAAGGCCTGAACTGGCCTTCTCCCATAGCCACACTGATGAATATCTTGCATATCAGCATAGAACCTTAATCCAGTGATAGATGGAGGTAGAGACAGAGACCCACATTGGAGCACTGGACTGAGATCCCAAGGTCCAAATGAAGAGCATAAGGAGGGAGAACATGAGCAAGGAAGTCAGGACTGTGAGGGGTGCATCCACCCATGGACACGGTGGAACTGATCTAATGGGAACTCACCAAGATCATATGGGACTGAAGGACCTTGTAATCAAACCAAACTCTCTGAATGTAGCTGACAATGAGGGCTGACTGAGAAGCCAAGGACAATGGGACTGGGTTTTGATTCTACTGCATGGACTGGCTTTGTGGGAGGCTAATCTGTTTCGATGCTTACCTTCCTAGACCTGAATGAAGGGGGGAGGTCCTTGGACTTCCCAGAGGGCAGGGAACCCTGACAGCTCTTTGACTGGAGAGGGAGGGGGAGGAGGATGGGGTAGTGGGAGAGAAATGGGAGGAGGTGGAAATTTTTAATAAATAAAGGAAAAACATCCCCTTGCTATATAATAATCAAAACACAAAACATACAGAACAAAGAAAGAATATTAAGATCTGCAAAAGAAAAAGGCCAGTAACATAAAGGAAAACCTATCTGAATTACACCTGATGTCTCAATGGAAACCATAAAAGCCATAAGGTTCTTTATAGATGTGCTGCAGACACAAAGAAACCATGAATGCAAGCCCAGACTACTGTACCCAGCAAAGCTTTCATTCACCATTGATGGATAAAAGAAGATATTCAATGACAAAAACATATTTAAACAACACTTAGCCACAAAATCAGTTTTATAGAAAGTACTGGAAGGAAAGCCACAACCCAAGGAAGCTAACTTCGCCCACATTAACACAGTCATCTGATAACCCCCCCCCCGACCAGCATAATCCAAAGAAGGGAAACACACAAAGATTACTACCAAAAGATAACTGGAGCTAACAACCACTGGTCATTAATATCACTTAGTATCAATGGTCTCAATTCACCTATAAAAAGACACAAGCTAAGAGAATAGATATGTAAACAGGATCAAGCATTTTTTTCTTTATAAGAAACAGACCTCAACATCAAAGACAGACACTACCCCAGAATAAAATGTTGGTAAAAGGTTTTCCAATCAAACTGACCTAAGAAAAAAGCAGGTGTGGCTATTCTAATATCTAGCAAAATTAATTTCAAACTAAAATCAATCAGAAGAGATGGAGAAGAACATTTATACTCATAACAGAAACAATTAATCAAGATGAAGTCTCAATCATGAATATCTATGCCCTTAATTCAAGAGCAACCACATATGTAAAAGAAACATTACTGACACTTGAATTGCATAGCAAACCCCAAACACTAATTGTAAAAGACTGCAACACTCCTCTCTTGTAACATGAGGGCCAGCTTGCTTGTTGGGTTTTCTGTCCCACGAGGTACCCCACAGCCAGTAAACCCTCAAGAAATCACACAGAGAGTCTACATTAGATATAAACTGATTGGCCCGTTAGCTCAGGCTACTTATTAGCTCTTTTAGTTTATATTAACCCATTATTCTTATCTATGTTAGCCACATGGCTCAGTACTTTTCTCAGCCAGCAGGTTACATCTTGCTTCTCTGTGGTCGGGGCAGGACTAGGGAGAGAGCTTCCTTCTTCCCAAAATACTCCTATTCTTATTGCTCCACCTCTACTTCCTGTCTGGTTTTCCCACCTATACTTCCTGATTTGCCAATCAGCATTTATTTAAAACATGATTGACAGAATACAGACAATTATCCCGTATCACTCTCTCAACAATGGACAGGCCAAACAGCAAGAAATTCAACAGAGAAATAGGAGAACTAACAGATGTAATGAACCAGATGGACTTAACAGACATCTATAGAACATTCCACTCAAACAGAAAAAAAAATATACTTTCTTCTCAGCACCTCCTGGAACCTTCTCTAAAATTTATCACATTCTTGGTAACAAAGCAAACACCCACAGATACAATAAATTGAAGTAATCCACTGTGTCTTATCAGATCACCATGAAGTAAAGTTAGAATTCAACAACAATACTACTCCCAGAAAGCCTACAAACTCATGGAAACTAAACAGTCAACACTCCTGGGTCTAGGAAGAAATAAAGAAGTTAAAATCTTCCTTTAATTCAATGAAAATAAAGACAATATATACCAAAACCTATGGGACACTATGAAAGCAGTGTTAAGAGGAAAGTCCATAGCACTAAGTGCCCACATAAGGAAAATGCAGAAAGCTCACATCAACAACCAAACAGCTTGCAGAAGCAGAATCACACAAAAGGAGAAGATGACAAGAAATAATCCATTTGAGGGCTGAAATCAACAAAATAGAAACACAGAAAATAAACCAAAGAATCAATGAAACAAAGAGCTGGTTCTCTGAGAAAAACAACAAGATTGACAAACCCTTATCCAAACTAATCAAAAGGCAGAGAGAGAACATCCAAATTAACAAAATCAGAAGTCAAAAGCAGAACATAACAATGGGCACTAAGAAAATTCACAGAATCATTTGGTCCTACTACAAAAATCTATATTCCACAAAACTGGAAAATGTAAAAGAAATGGACAATTTTTTAGATAGATACCACCTACCAAATTAAATCATGACCAGGAGAGCAATTTAAATAAACCTATAAGCTGCAGGGACACAGAAGCTGCCATCAAAAACCTCCAAATCAAAAAAATTCCAGGTCCTGTATGGTTTTATTACGGAATTCTACCAGAACTTTCAAGAAGAGCTAATTCCTACACTCCTCAAAGTATTCCACATAATAGAAACAGAAGACTCACTGCCAAACTCTTTTTTATGAGGCAACAGTTACACTGATACTGAAACCCCACAAAGGCTCAACTAAGAAAGAGAATTACAGAACAATCTCACTCGTGAACATGGATGCAAAAATTCTCAATAAAATTCTGACAAACTAAATCCAAGAACACATCCAAAAAAGTCATCCATTATGATCAATTAGGCTTCATCCCACAGATGTAGGGCTGGTTCAACATACTAAAATCAATCAATGTAATCCACCATATAAATAAATTGAAAGAAAAAAACTTATGGTCATTCCATTGGATGCAGAAAAAAAACATTTGACAAAATTCAACATCCCTTCATGATAAAGGTATTGGAGAGATTAGGGATTCAAGGATCATATGCAAATACAATAAAAGAATATACAGCAAGCCGACAGCTAACATCAAATTTTTGGAAAGAAACTCAAACCTATTCCACTACAATCAGGAACAAGACAGGAACTATCCATTCTCTCCATATCTCTTCAACATATTTCTTGAAGTTTTAGGAATAGCAATAAGACAATATAAGAAGATAAAGGGAATTCAAATCAGAAAGGAAGAAGTTAAACTTTTGTTATTTGCAGATGATATGATGTGTATATAAGTGACCCCAAAAACATTACCAGAGAACTCCTACAGCTGATAAATACCTTCAGTCAAGTGGCAGGATACAAGATTAACTCAAAAAAATAGTAGACCTCCTCTACACAAAGGATAATGAAGCAGAGAGGGAAATTAGAGAAACATCGTTTTACACAATAGCCACAAATCACATAAAATATCTTGGGGTAACTAACAAGGAACATAAAAGACCTATTTGACAAGAACTTTATGTCTTTGAAGAGAACAATTGAAGAAGATGCCAGTAAATGGAAATACCTTCCATGATCTTGGATAGGAAGGATAGTAAAAATAGCAATCTTACCAAAGACAACCTATAGATTTAATGAAATCCCCATCAAACTCCCAAACAAATTCTTCACTGACCTTGAAAATATGATACTCAACTTCGTATGGAAAAAACAAGAAAACCAGGATATTTGAAACAATCCTATACAATAAAGAAACTTCCAGAGGTATTTCCATCCCTGACTTAAAGATCTACTACAGAACTACAGTAATAAAAACACCTCGATATTGGCAACAGAGATGTTGACCAATGGAATCGAATTGAAGTCCCACATATTAATTCATATAACCATGAACACCTGATTTTTGACAAATAAACAAAAAAAAACAAAGGAAAAAGCAAGCATCTTCAATAAATGGTGCTGGCATGACTGGATCTTAACCTGTAGAAGAATGAAAATAAACGCATATCTATCACCATGTGCAAAACTCAAGTCCAAATGGATTAAAGACCTCAATATAAATCCAACCAGACTGAACCTGATAGAGGAGAAAGTGGGAAGTAACAATCAATGCATGGACACAGAAGACCATTTCCTAAATATAACCCTAGTAGCACAGAAAATAAGAGCATCAATAAATAAATAGGACCTCCTGAAACTGAGAAGCTTCCATAAAGCAAAGGACAAAGTCAATAAGACAAAAAGACAGCCTACTGATTGGGAAAAAAACCCTCACAAACCACAATCAGACAATGATTTCCAAAATATATGAAGAACTCAAAAATTAGACATTAAAATTCTAAATAACCCAATTAAAAAGTGGTATACTGAACTAAACAGAGAATTCTCATTAGAAGAATTTCAAATGACCAAAAAATACTTAAGGATGTGTCCTTTGTCCTTAGGTATCAGGGAAATGCAAATCAAAACAACCTTGAAATACCATCTTATGCCTATCAGAATGGCTAATACCAAAAACACTAATTATAGCTTATGCTGGAGAGGTTGTGGAGCAAGGAGAGCACTCATCCATTGCTGGTGGGAATGCAGGCTTGTGCAACCACTTTGGAAATCACTGTGGTGGTTCCTCAAAAAACTGGGAATCAACCTACCTCAGGGACCAGCAATTCCACTCTTGGGAATATATCCAAAAGATGCTCAATATTACTACAAGAGCATTTGTCCAACTATGTTCATAGCAGCATTATTTGTAATAGCCAGGACCTGGAAAAAACCTAGATGCCCTCAACTGAAGAATGGATAAAGAAAATGTGGAACATCTACACATTAGAGTACTGTAAAAAAAATAATGACATCTTGAATTTTGTATGCAAATGGATAGAATTAGAAAACATCATCCTGAGTGAGGTAACCCAGATCTCAAAAAATGAATATGATATGTACTTACTCATAAGTGGATACTAGTCATAAACATAGGGCAATGAGCCTATAGTGCAGAATCTTAGAGATACTAAGTAATAAGGTGAACCAAAAGAAAAACAGATGTATACCCACATGGAAATTGGAATCAGACAAAAATTTGGGATCAGAGGTAGAGTGGGGGTAGACCAGGGCGAGAAGGGGATGGTGGAGAACTTGACGGAATGGGATAGTCGAGATGAAGGGAGGAGAGATATGAGAGCAAGGAAAGAGATACCTTGATTGAGGGAGCCATTATGGAGTTAGCAAGAAACCTGGCTCTAGAAAAATGCCCAAGAGCTCACAGGGATGAACCCAGCAATAGAAAAGAGGATGTCTGAACTGACCTTACCCTGTAGTCAGACTTATGATTATCTTAAATATCACCATAGAATCTTCGTCCAACAATTGATGTGAAAAGAGGCAATGA
>NW_004949134.1:3872465-3873847 GCF_000317375.1 Microtus ochrogaster | reverse complement strand
GGACTTGACAACAGGGACAGAACACCAGGATATATTCTTCTGATACAAACTCATCTTAAAGGTAGTATTTCATGTATTAAAACACCATATTGCCTATCTCCAAATGGTGAATTTTAACTTGTGTAATTTGAACATAATTAAAAATGATTATTTTGTCCTTTAAGACAAACATGGGCTAAGTAGATTAGAGGCACGAAACGACTGAGCAGATATATCTCAAGGACTGAGTCCTGGACTGATTAAAATGTAAGAACGGATAAAGGAAACTGAGAACTAAAGTTCCTAACTACAGACACAGTGTAACTTGCTAAATCGTACTCCCAAATTGCAATCTCTTTTTGACATAATTGACATTATCCCTTATTAACCTTAAACTGTAGGCACAAATGAACAGGTACTATTCCTTTTTTCAGATACTTGTAATACAATGAGAAAAGCAAGTAATACAGGAATCAAATCTCAATTTAATTTTCAATTGTATTTCTTTAATGATTAATGAAATTGATTATTTCTATGACCCAGTTAGTTATTTGCAATTTTTCTTTGCTTATTTAATTTCTTTCTTGCTCTTTGATTTATTTTCATCTTTTATATATAAAAGTTACTTATCACCTGTATTGGTTACAAATATTTTCTTTTATTTGGTATATTATCATTTCACTTGCTTAAAATTGCCACTATGAAATTTACTTTGCTCTATTGTAATTCTCATGGCCTTCTAATGTAAATACAGTGGGCAGGGGAGTGGAATTTATATCAAGTTAATGTGCATCATGAAATATCTGAATCAATTTTCTTAGAAACATTGGTTATTTTATTTCTTTAACATCTGCCTCCAAATCTTGACTCAATGAGTCTTGAGTCCACAATTGCAGAAATAGTGCTTTAAAATGCATAACTTCTAAATTTCATAGAAAAAGTTAAGACTATAAACATCACATTATTATTATTATTACAGTAATGGTAAAGAGACTCATCAGGGAATGGTTTTAATATGAATAATGAGAGAAAATAGCAGCCTAGTAAAAAGTACTTAAGTATGTTAAAACAGTGGTTCTTAACCTGTGGTTTGTGACCCGTTTGGGGGTCACATAGCAGACATCTTCATATCAGATCTTTACATGATTCATAACAATAGTAAAAGTAAAGTAATGAATCTGTAAAAGAAAAATTAATGTTTTGGGGGTCACTGCAACATGAATAACTGTATTAAAGGGTCACAAACTTAGAAAAGGTGAAAAACACTGTATTTAAGTAATTGTCAAAGTATTTAACTCATTTAAAACTACATAGTATGGATTCCCATAAGCAGAGACTGCACTTTGTTTCCCAGTCACACAGACCCAAAAATTCACTGGGAAACAAAGCACAGTCTCTGCTTA
>NW_004949134.1:3869372-3871980 GCF_000317375.1 Microtus ochrogaster | reverse complement strand
CAATTGAAGCTGTAGTTTTTCAGATTAGCTCTGTTTGCTGGCTGCAAGCAGAGGTGTGACTTCTTTAAGAAATGGCTTGCTGCTTCATACTGGAAGCACTAATGGCTCTGGCTCTTTTGGGAGGTCCTGCTACAGAACACTTAAATGAGGTTTGTGAACAGAGCGTTAAAGGTTGCTTAATAGACCTACTGCATCCCTGGAGCTGGGCCAGTGGCTCACAGGGCTGGCAGTAAATACAGCTCTGCCATGTTGGATGAGGCATGGGGTTAGTCTTAGCCATGCTGCTTACCATTCTTAAAAGTGTCCCTGGTCAAAAAAGCATTACAGATACACAGACAAATTCAGACAAAAAAGACCTCTAAATGGTTACAATGTTGGATAAATGTACATGGGCTTAGGAGAGAGAGAGAGAGAAGAAAGAGTACAGACAGTTATAGATTAAAGGACTAAAGGTACTAAAATAAATATTAAAAAGTAATAGAGTTAAAAACAAGTCACACATAAAGATGGAATATACACAAAGATTCTGAAATATGTGTATTGTTGTGTTTTCTTTGAATTTCTTGACTGTTAATAAGCTAACTTCAGAGAGACATTTGATTGTGAAGGTTGCTAAGCTAAAGCAACATAAAGGTATCTTGACTAAAATATTTGAGTCTAAGGATATGTTACTTTGAAAAAGAGATTCTGCGTTTGTTTTCATAGAACATGAGAACCTACGGAAACCTTCCAGGCTAATGTGGTTTGATGGAACAAGAGCCTCCGAAAGGTCTCCATGAAACCCAAAAATACTTTACTCAACAAAATGCAGGAAGCAGTTTGGAGAAAACTATGCCCTAATTCCCAAAATGATTGTGAAAAGTGTGCCCCAATAAACCTCTCTGCTAATGTAATAATCCAAATCAGACCAAATCAAACCAAATTAGAAAAAGCACAGGTTTAATGGATACCAATGCTCCTTAGAGAGAGGAATGGTGAGGGAAGATCAGAAACCCACATGTTTGTTCTCTGGGATGCAATTTAAATATCCTATGGGAATGGTCTTGAGCATCTCTGGGGAGGAGTCATTGTTTGGCGGGCATAATGGATTCTGGACTGAGGCAACTCCCAGGGGAGGGAACATAAGATGGAACTTCTAAACATTCCAGACTCTTTAGATATATGGATGCCAGGAGCTCAAGTGATTCTTCCACCCAAAGATCCCAGATTCTTTGTATTTATGGGCACCGGCTCAATTCTGGCTATTTCCTGTGGATATGGGACAACCTGAGGGGGGAGGCATAAATGAATAGATCTGGGTAACACTCAAAAAAGAATAGTAATTACAAAAAAGTATCATTCTTCTCACTCAATATGATTTGAGCCTACGTCCTAGTCAATTACATATGAGGATTCCAAAATATATGAACATGAAAAGGAGCTAGTTTAAAGACAAGGCCACTGTGATAAATTTCTCCAAAGAGCTTGGTCTCCTAATGATAATGCTGATCTGCAGCCAACTTGTGATCTTTCTAATGTAGGACTTTGTATATAATAGCTATTTCTAGTTCCAATATGAAGCAGGCTCCCAGCCAAAGTAGAGGATGAGGTTGAGGATTTAAGGTAGAGGCAGACTGCAAAGCAGCTTTCCCTGAATGATGAGAAGATCAATGTTCAACTTAGACATTACTTTAGGAAGTGCTGAAATGTGCAGGTACTGGAACCATAGATCAAAAGGCATTTAACAATTTTCTCAGGCCCAAAGATGTTGGGGAATCATTTACTATCTGCTAAGGCATCAAGGCAGAATGTGGGTGAAGTCATAGCAAGAAATCCTTTAGATGCAATTTGTAAAATAGTAAAGACTATTTTTCTTTTCTGATGTGTTTGGATGTCACATGAATTAAAAGAAGATATTGACCATATAGATGAGGTCAGTACAACTGACAGTTCATTATATTTAATAATCTCAGGAAACATCAAATAACTCACTAAAGGATTTCAGGCTTCCCAGAACCTTGCATGAAATGTGATCTTCTTGATATTGGCCTTCAGGTAACTCTTCTCTTCCTCTCTATTTGGCATCTCTACTCATATGCTACTGCCTCAGTTTTTCTCTTTGGTAGGTTTAGGTAGAAAGGGAGGGAATGTTAACATCTATATTAAGTTTCAGTCCCCATTAAGGAATATCCAAAATTCTTAAAAAGGAACTCCTCTTTATTGATCATTGGAGTGCAAACTGGTAGATTATAGTACCAGTATGGTGTTTTCTCAAATAAAAAAAATAGAACTTCCATACCACTCATTGTCTCTATGTCCTATCATAAAGATATTTATACTTATGGCTCTTTTATCCAAAATAGCAAACAAATACCCACAATACCCATTAACAAATGATGGGATAGTGAAAATATATATATATAATGATATTATTTTACTCAGCTATAAAGAAAAATAAATTTAGAAATTTGCAGAAAATAAATGGGTTTGAAAAAGTATATAAATAAAACGCAGAAAGACAAAAACTCATATGTTCTTTCTCATGTGTGCATTATGTGTGGATCATAATGTATCTAAATGAAGGGAAGTAAATGTAAGTAACATGTAAAGAAAATAAGAGTCTAAAAAG
>NW_004949134.1:3867849-3868507 GCF_000317375.1 Microtus ochrogaster | reverse complement strand
TGAATCCTAATGCAAACATCTGATATGCAACCCCTATAAAAGGGTCATTTGACACCCAAAAGCATTGCAGCCCACAAATTGAGGAGCATTGTTGTACCTGAACCAACCACGACCAGGTTCCAGATATTAGGAGCCTATAATACTCCACTTCTCTTGAAGTCAACTTATGCACCCAATTCAGTACTCAATTATTGGGCTCCAAAGACCATTTTATTGAGCAGCAAGAAAACAGTGGAAGTGGAACTGGCCAAGTCATCAAGTGGCAAAGCTAAAAACTCAACCAGAATTCTGCCTTATAAAATAGACCTCCATCACAAAAGATGGTAATTTATATTCTTGTTATCCTAGGCCAAATATTATGACAAATGGTGACTACAGAGAAATGTTAGCTCTAACTGCTATGTTTAAGGACCTATGTTAGTCTACAAGCAGACAGGTCTACATAGTAGCATATTAGCCACAGATCCATGAAAGAGGATGGTCAAAATGTTTCCTAATGGTTCTAAAGATAATTTAATACCTAGTAACTCCAAAAACATTGAAATATATAAGGCAGGTAAGTAAAGGAGAAAAGACCCCAGCAAAAAAGAAGAGTCGATCTCAGAGTATAGAAACAACCAATTACTTTTTCAAGATGTTAAGATTTCTTTTTTTTTTC
>NW_004949134.1:3866925-3867669 GCF_000317375.1 Microtus ochrogaster | reverse complement strand
GTAGTTTCCATTCCTTGATATACACCCTTGGTAAGCCCTTTACTGGACATTGATAATTCAGTAACACATGAAGTTACCCTGCATCTGGTATAGAGGAAAGAATTTATGTAGAACAATTATAAATGTACTCATTGTTGACAAGTAAAGAAGTCAAATTCTTGCAGGCTCAAACTTATTTTGGACTTCCTGGAAAGTCCAGTCTTGAATAAGACATCCTCTGCCCTATGAACTGTATGCTCGATCCTATATTTCATCATCACATGGCTGTTATATTAGTAATCTCAGGATCTGGGATGGGCATCTAGATATTCTCTTGCCAAACTCAAAATGAACATTATTAGAAATAGAAAAAAAGGGAGTAGGAAGCCCATTTTGACTCAGGGACACTGTAGACTGAAGTCTAAGGTGCTAGAAGTTTTCTTTACTCCCAGATGGGCACTAGAACATTTGTGAGGGGGATGTCACCTAGATTTAATGAGTCAAAGCTAATGTCTATCCATTAGAGAACCTGGTTCAAGCACAACTGTACAGGTAGGGGCATCAAGCCACATTGCTTTTTATCAGAATGGAAGATCAGAAATCCTGTTGGTGGACTATCCCTTGCCAAGGAATGGATGTAAAAAGGAAGGAGTGGGCAGAAGTGATCAAAAATGGCCCTTGACACTGTAAATGTCACCTTCTAGTTAGGGAGAAGAAGCAGGATGGAAAGGAGAAGAGAAAGGCCAGAGATATAATTCTGTGGTA
>NW_004949134.1:3854097-3866043 GCF_000317375.1 Microtus ochrogaster | reverse complement strand
AGGGATAGAGACTTTATGCTTTTTCCTGTTGTTTCAGCCATTCCTACTGGGGATTTCATAATTTACATCTGAATACACCTTGATTGATAAAAATGTCCTTTTGTTTATTAGGTTGGTTGGTTTGTTGAGAAAGATCTCCCTAGCTGAGTAGCCCCATGGCAGGCCTAGAACTAGGTATATAGACCAGCCTGGCCTTGAACTCCAAGAAAATCACCTACCTCTCTATTTAGAATACTGAGATTAAAGATGTGTACCACCATACTTGGCCTGACACAATATCTTTTAGGCAAAAAAAGCATTTTCATCGTGTGAAGAGTTGGGCAAAACATTGACTTTTTTCCCTTTTGACTAGAAAAGAAATCTACAATTACCAAAATCACCAAAAACACAGGTAAAATAACTGGAAAGAGCTTATGCAAAGTGAACCTCCTTCACCAGTTGCTGTTTTCTCATGCTTTTGTCTGCAACAGCTTGAGCAAAAACAGTAAATTTCTTTATTGCTTTGAAAAGCTTTTAAGTTCCTCAAATTGAAATCTTGTTTTTGTGTATAATGTTTAAGACACTTTTAGGTTGGGTTCTGGTTCTGCTAGTCAGAGTTGAGACTCAAGCATCTAATTTTTCTAGCAAGCTCTACAGTGATCTTTGTGCTGCTTTGTTGAAGAATACCTTTTGTTAGGAAACATGTAGACATTTAGTCTGTTGGAAGTAGTTTTTCAAAAGAGAAAACATAAGCATTTAGTTTTTTCCCAGAAAATGACTTCAAGGGTATGCTACATTCCCCCCACTTTATTTTACTTTTGATTCATTGGAGATAATTATGAACTTAAACATGATTTTTTAAATGTTGAAAACACAACTTTACTAGCAGAGCAATATTTTATTTCCCACATGTTTTAATTGTTTAATTATGGAAAAATCAGTAATTGCTTTTTGTTGTTGTTTGCCTTAATATTGACTGAAGAATAAATTTATCTTAAAGTAATAAGGCTAACGGAACCTTTAATTCAGAAGAAGCATGACAGAACAGATTTTTCTTTAACAGAAGAAACCTTCCCTGTGATGAGCTGATGGTTCCATTATGTTCTCCCCCAACTCTCTTGTGACAACAGATTTACATCAACGCTTTGCTGACAATTCAGCATTTTCAGTCAGTTCTTTGGACTAAGTGGAAATGCCAGGTAGTTTGGTTTAGAT
This sequence comes from Microtus ochrogaster, assembly GCF_000317375.1. Classification (NCBI taxonomy): domain Eukaryota; kingdom Metazoa; phylum Chordata; class Mammalia; order Rodentia; family Cricetidae; genus Microtus; species Microtus ochrogaster. The sequence continues at coordinate 3,864,849 of NW_004949134.1, read as the reverse complement.
TATTCCCTATAAGACATAGGAGATGTCTTTTATTTAGACTGAAAAGAGTTACAAATTAGTACTACCTTGGAACCTTTGAGAAATTCCACTTTCATTTGAAATTCACAAATTAAACCATGTGGCACAACATTTGAAACATGTAATGAAAAAGCTGACAATTCATTTTTGTTGTATATGGATATTTAACTAAAGTGTTAATTAGTTTAAAATTGTAAAACTGCCCTCAAATAGATTTTTTGAATTAGAGTATTAAAAGGCTCCTTAAACCTGACTCTTCTGATAACAGCAGCCTGAGGCAGTAAAGTATATACTCAAAACCTCTTCATTTTAGATATTATTATTAATATTCTGCTATTCTAAAATACAATAAAATTTAAGTATGGAAAGCTTTTAACATATATAATATATATGTTACACACACACATATATATGAATCAATTTTCTGCTAAGACTAAATAATCTCTGAGGTGAGGATATAACTTGGTGGTGGAGTACTTGAGTACTTGCCTAACATCTTGACAGGCCAATGGTTTATTACTCAGCTGTGCCAAGAAAACAAAACAAGACAAAAGTAAAATTGACCTTCTATATTTTAAAAGCATTCACATTGTAGATGAATATACATATTCCTTAAAATTATATTAATGTCATTGATTTTTATCGTTGAGATGTATATTTATGTGATGAAAAACTGGTTTTAACTAATTCATAGCCAAAATACTTATAAATCTTGAGCTTTCTGGGGTACTAATAATTTTATTTTAAATATTTACAATAAATTACCAGAATGTGCATTTTAGGGGGAAGAAATATGCAAAATACAGAGCATAAAACAGAAATTATTCTATATTACAATCTACAAATAATTTGTGTTCATATTTTCCCATATTAAATTTCAGTACATTAATGATATCATAGAATATATATATATAATTTATATAATGCTCCAAATAATCAAAAAATAATATATCCATGAATATATACATAAAGTTTAGCAATGTATTTTTTTCATATTGACTTATTTACCATTCTAATGCTATGAAGAAGCACCATTACCAAGGCAACGTATAAAATGAGGCATCTGATTGGAGGTTTACTTACAGTTTGAGATGGTTAGTACATGATCATCGTGGTAGAAAGCATGGCAACAGGCAGGCAGGTATGGTGCTGGAGAAGTAGCTGTGAATACATCTCCAACGAGCAAGTTGTTATTAGAGGAAGCTGTGGCAAAGTTGGCTAAGAATTTTGACACCTCAAAGCTAATCCCCAGGGACACAACTTCTCTAATAAGATTACACCTCCTTGTTCTTCCTAGAGAGTCTATGAAACTGGGAGCCAAGTGTCAAATCTATGAGCCTATGGGGGAACATTTTTATTCAAACCATCATGCCCATTTATAGAAGTTTATCATGACTACTGTGTCAAAGTAACAAAAGAATATATGGTATTAGCAATAAAATATTTTTCTTTGTTAAGGATGGAATAAATTCCATTTCTCTTTACTAGGATTTTTGAATTAGTTATATGAATCACACTATAGAAAAAGCCTCATGCTCAGGAGTAGTTTGTGAAAACAAGGTGGAAACAATATTAGATTGTGTGTGTGCTTATTTTGTGTTTGGTTGGTTGGTTTGATCTTTAAGAGAATGAAGAATGAGAATTTGTGTGAGTGAAAGATCTGAGAGAAGCTGCAGAAGAAGAAAGATGATCAAAGTGTGAAATTTTTTCAAACATTGAAAAATTAATTTTTGACAATTCTATGACATTAACAATAAAAAGGTTGTTTTCTGTCATTTTAAAACTATGAGTCCAAGAATAAATTTTGACTGTGCTGATTTCTTCAGATACTTTTCTTCTTGCCTTCTTCTAGGTTTCATATGGCTTTATCTCAATTTATATCTGCAGAAATTTCTTTTTTAATATGAAGGTAATGGGCATATTGATAAGGCTATGCTAATAATGTCACTTCAACTTAATTACTTTTTGTCATATTCGTTCTGTGAATATAGCCACATTCTGTATTACAGGAGGTTATATCCTCCATATATAAACTTAGCAAAACATATAATTACTCACATAACATTATCTAGAAGTACTATCATTATTATATTTCCATACTACTAAAGAATGTATTGTCATATAATATAAGCATATTACTTAGGCCAAATTGTACATTTGTGCTTTCTTCAATTTCTGTAGTTATAAATAAATATTTTATTGGATAAATCTGTCAATATAAAATGAGCAATGAAAAGGGTAGATATTGTTGGAGTTAGCAAAATATATTTCCTCATTACTCTCATTGTACAGACTAATTATGTATTTAGTACGTGCGTATGTAAAACAATAATTATTTTTTAAAGAGGCTATAAATTTGAAAGAGGTCAAGGAGGAGTATATGTGAAGTTTGGAGGAAGGAAAGAGAGAGAAATAATGTAATTAATTATATTATAATTTAAAATTATAAAATATTTTAGATGTTTCTTATAAAACATGCAGTGTAATTTCATATGAATCTAGTGATGTCATCATAGATTACTAACCCACTCAAATAAACATATATAATAACCTTAAACTAAAGAGTTCAGATATTATTCAAAAAATAAATCATCCACTGATTCTAGTATAAAATTAAAAAATACAGCAATTTTTATAAAGGTTAAGAAAGTTATGCCAGGGGGAAAAACATTTTCACATTTGACTATGGGAAATTGTTTATATAAATGTTTTAATATATAAAGGTTAAAAGAATGGAAAACAGATTATTCATTGATGAATATCATAAAAATTACCATAGAGAAATAAAGGCAAGGGGAAAGGAAATGATAATAAAATAACATTATGTCAAGATAATTACTATCTACCTAGTATGAGTTTATGGTTATACAAATTTATACATGTGATGAATCTGGGTAGAGTGAAAGAACACATACCATTTTGTACTCTTGAAAATGAGGACAATCTGAAAAGTATCAATGACTGTAGCAAAGGCAATGCTTTTGTTGTGATTATACACTATATTTTTAAAGATATTATATCAATATAAGCAAGTGGAAAATAAACAAGAGAGTGAAATTGTGTAAAGAAAAATATGTCTGCATTATTTCCTACAGTCACAAGTATTGATGTTATTGAGCTTTTTTTCTCTGTTCCCTTCTCTTTCTCTCCCCTCCCCTTCAACTTTCCCCATGCTTCCAATTTATTCAGGAGATCTTCTTTAAACTTCCCATGTAGACTAGATCCATGTATGTCACTCTTAGGGTCCTCATTGTTGTCTAGGTCCTCTGGGATTGTGATTTGTAGGCTGATTTCTTTGTTTTATGTCTAAGTGCCACTTATGAGGGAGTATTTATGACATTTGTCTTTCTGGGTCTGGGTTACCTCACTCAATATGATGTTGTCTAGACCTATCAATTTGACTACAATTTTTAAGACAACAATTTTTTTCTGCTGTGTAGTACCCCATTGAGTAAATGTATCACATTTTCCTTATCCATTCTTTGGTCATGGGGCATTTCGGTTGTTTCCAGGTTCTGGCTATGACAAACAATGCTGCTATGAACATAGTTGAGCACATGTCCTTGCGGCATGATTGAGCATCCTTTGGATATATACCCCAAAGTGGTATTGCTGTGTCTTGAGGAAGGTTGTTTCCTAATTTTCTGAGAAATCACCATACTGATTTCCAAAGTGGTTGTACCAGCTTGCACTCCCACTAGCAATGCAGGAGTGCTCCCTTTACCACATGTCCTCTCCAGCATAAATTGTCATCAGTGTTTGTCATCTTGGCCATCCTTACAGGTGTAAGATGGAATCTCAGAGTTGTTTTGATTAGCATTTCTCTGATGCCTTAAGGATGTTGAGCATTTCCTTAAGTGTCTTTCAGCCATTTAGATTCCTCTGTTGAGAGTTCTCTCTTTAGGTCTGTACTCCGTTTTTTTGTTGTTTTTTATTGGGTTATTTGTCCTTTGGATGACCAATTTCTTGAGTTCTTCGTATATTTTGGAGATCAGCCTTCTGTCTGATGTAGGGTTGGTGAAGATCTATTCCTATTCTGTAGGCTGTCGTTTCATCTTGTTGACTGTGTCCTTTGCTTCATAGAAACTTTTCCGTTTCAGGAGGTTTCAGTTATTAATTGTTTCTCTCAGTGTCTGTGCTACTGGGGTTATATTTAGGAAGTGGTCTCTTGTGCCAATGCATTCAAATGTACTTCCCACTTTCTCTCCTATGAGGTTCAGTGTGGCTGGCTTTATGTTAAGGTCTTTGATTCATTTGGAAATTAAAACAACTCTGAGATTCCATCTTATACCTGCAAGAATGGCCAAGAACAAAAACACAAATGACAACTTATGCTGGAGAGGACGTGAGGTAAAGGGAACACTTCTGCATTGCTGAGGGAGTGCAAGCTGGTATAGTCCCTTTGGATATCAGCAAGGCAATTTGTCAGAAAGTTAGGAAACAACCTTCCTCAAGACCCAGCAATACCACTTTGGGGTAGATAACCAAATGATGCTCAATCATGCTGCAAGGACATGTGCTCAGCTATTTTTATAACAGTACTGTTTGTCATAGCCAGAACCCTTAAACAACCTAAATGCCCCTTGACTGTAGAATGGATAAGGAAAACCTGGTACATTTACACAACAGAGTACTTCACAACAAAGAAAAATAATGACACATTGAAATTTGCAGGCAAATGGATGGGGCTAGAAAACATCATATTGAGTGAGGTAACCCAGACCCAGAAAGAAATTATCATATATATTCACTCATAAGTGACTTTTAGACACAAAACAAAGAAAACCAGCCTACAAATCACAATCCCAGAGAACCTAAACAATAAGGACCCTAAAAGAGACATACATGGATCTAATATACATGGAAAATAGTTAAAGACAAGATCTCCTGAGTAAATTGGACCATGGAATAGGGTCCAAGGGGAGGGGAGAGATAGGGAAGAGAGCAGAGAAAAATGTATAGCTCAATAAAATCAATTTAAAAAAAGAAAAGCACTTAAACTCCATATACAATTGTAAGTTTCAATCCATTTTAAGATAGTTGAGGAATTGCAAATTGTTTGAAAATAAATGTCACAATTTTCAAATACCAACTATTACACAATTATAATAAATTTCACCTGGATAATGCAAAATTACTTACAAATTCATCAAAATAATAGTAAGTTCAGCCCAGGGATCTGTTTGCTTCCCTAACCACAGTTATTGGACAGATTTACAATACCAGGTATGCATTTCTTCCTGTGAAACTTTCTTTAAATCCAGTTAGAGGGACTTAGCTATGCACACAACATTCACACCACTATTATACCTATGAACTTATCCTGTAATGTTGGTCCCTATTGTAGCTCACAGGGTCCACAGGGCAGATAGACTGTTGATGCAATTTTTTCCTCTGACAGTCTACATAGTACCTTCTGGTAGAAGAACAAACAAACAAACAAAAACTGGCTATTTGTGAGAAAGCTTTCTTTTCAGCAACAATTTTATTTTTCTATTCCCTGTGACCAACATATATGGGTTGTTCAGCAACAGAATCTTATCATTGAGTTCTGGTAGGTAATTAAGACCAAAAGCAATCGTTTGTATTGTTTAGGGAGTCTTCTTGAAACCTCTGACCAACTACTGAAGGGAAGTCATCCTACACCTGGCACTAAACTTGTGTTTATCAACATATGCCTTCTGGGAGGAGAATTATCCTCTGTGTAGTGTAATTCCTATTAAACTCTTCTACTTACACACATACATACATGAATACACATGTGCATCCCTCTATCTCTCCCTCTGTGTCTCCATCTCCTCTGTCTCTGTATCCCTGTCGGTCTCTGTCTGTCTGTCTCTTTTAGATTTCCATATACATTTTTCAAATATTCTTACTATTATTTCTCTTACTACCTTTTCCTCTGCCCTATCTGCCTATTCCTAAGCCACACCTAACCCTCCCACCCCATTATTCTCCCTCTTCCCTTCACAACATTTGTGTTCTCCTATTTCTAACTCTTTTAAGATAGTTTTTCTCCTTCCATGACAGTTGTTCTTTCTAGTTTCTTGGATTCTATGAGTATTCCAGTTAAACACACAAATCTAAATATTTGATACTAAGAATCTCATATGAATGAGACTATGCAAGGTTTGCATTTCTTCTCATTCAGTACTATGCTTTTCAGCTCAGTTTATTTATCTGCAACTTTCATTTCTCTTTGCAGCTGATAAAATTTCATTGGGTGCATAGCACCACATTCCCATTATTCATCTGTGTGTGGACATCTAAGCTGTTTCTATGTTTGTTCCAGTTTGGGTTTCTGTTGCTGTGACAAAATATTCCGACTAAATCAAACTGGGAAGCAAAGGGTTTATTTCAATTTACACATTCATGTCAAAATCCATCATTGATAGAATTCAGGGAAAAACAAAAGCAGAAATCGTGAAGGAATGTTGCATACAGTGCTTATTCACTGGCTTTTGATTAACTAGTTTTTCTCTACAGTCCAAGCCACCTTTGCCACCCATAGTCGGCTGGTTTCTTCCACATCAATCATCAATTGGGACAATCTATCAACATGGCCAAAAAACAATCTGATCAAGGTATTTCTTCAAGAAGTTCTCTTTTCCTAAGGGACTCTAGGTTTTTATCAAGTTGACAGTAATATCTAAACTTGAAAATGTCTGAGTTTTTGTGAACAAAGTAGCTGTGAACATAAATGGGTATGTGTCTCTTTAGTCAAAAAGACATCTTTGGGTACATGCCCAGAAGGTGATATATCCAGGTCATATGAAATCTCTCCTTCTACTTTTGTAGGAACTGTCACACTGATTTCTATAGCGATGCACCAATTTTCTTTCACACTAACAGTGCCTGAGAGATCCTAGTTCCCTCTTCCTCAACAGCATTTGCTGTCTTTTAGTAACTTCAGCCATTATGACTAGCATTATTCTGCTAAATGGACATGGTATCAATCTGTCATTTATGCCCATAGATTTGCTCTCAGACTTTATGAGAGAAGATCCATTGTACAGTGGATGGTGGTTAATGTAGTAACTCACAGCTTATCAAAGTGCAGGGGGTAAATGTCATTGGTATGCTCATCTACAAATGGGGCAATTCTATTATCATCCTCTACTAAGGCTCAGGGACCATTATGGAAGTGGGAATAGAAAGACTGTTAGAGCCAAAGGTTAGGGAGATTGAGAGCAAGAGTGTCTTCTCAGGTCCTGTGCACTCATGAATTGACAGTTTCTGTGGCTGCCTGAATGAGACATGCACAAGACCAAGCAAATAAACAGTCTAGCATGGAGAAAGGAGAGACTCATAAACACCTACTGCTAATTGAGGAACTATGGTTGCTTGGAGGAAGAGAGACTCATTTCTTTAAGAGTATGGTCCTAGTAGGTTGACCATACCCTAGAGAGTGGTCCTTCACCACCCTTAAGTGTATGTGCAGCACAAATTGGACTTGATAAAGTGTTTTTTTTTAAAAAAAAAAAAGGACAGAAAGTTAAAAATGGGTGGGGATGTAGGAGGGTGTATCTGGAAGGAGTTGTGGCAGAAGTAAGGGGCAAATATGTTCAAAATATTTTATCTGAAATTCTTAAAAATTAATAAACATATTTTAAAATACTCAAATGAAAGAATGAACTAGGTATAAATCTGATTACAAGTTCTTTTTTCTTGTGTGACTTAGCTCTGTCAAGCTTTGTTAAGATGAGCAAATCATTTAAAATTTACCCAAGTACTAAATATTCTTAGGTATATTCAGAGCTTCCACATGACTGTGAGTCATTTACTGTGACTTAGCAGATTCCCTAGTAAAATACAACAGCTACATAACAAAACTCCATATTTATTTATATTTCTTTCAAAACAAAGTTTTAAAGAAAGAGTTGATATAAGAAATGTTTGGATCAAGGATTTGTGGTACATGCCTTTAATCCTAGCACTTGAGAGACAGAAGCAGGCAGGTCTTTGTGAGTTCAAGGCCAGCCTGGTCTATAGAGTGAGATCCAGGACAGCCTACACTGTAATGCAAAGAGATCCTTAAAAAAACAACAACAAAACACAACAAACAAGCAAACAAACAAACCCCCCCCCAAAACTCTTCAAATAACAACCACAGGAAGAAAGAAAGAAAAAAAGAAAGAAAGAAAGAAAGAAAGAAAGAAAGAAAGAAAGAAAGAAAGAAAGAAAGAAAAGAGAAAGAAAGGAAGAAAGAAAGGAAGAAAGAAAGATTGATTCCAGGAAATGAGGAAATAAAGTGAAAAAAGAGAGAGGAATATATTTGAGTAATAATGAACCTTATTGTGAACTATCTGGAATTAGCATTATAGAATCTCCTAGAAAGTACAAATACTTTTCCTTAGAAGATGGAAGCAAAGGTTATGTTTCTTGCTTGCTTTAGCTCATAGGTAATGAAATCTAGCCATTATGTTTTTTTTTTTAAGTCCTCCGAGGTAACAGTCCAATTTTGAGCATAGGTAACTAAAACAAAACAGTATAACCTATGGACAAGAACAAAATCATGTCTGTTGATAAAGCATGTTGGAAACTCCTAAATATAAGCTATTCCCAAGCTGTTGATAAAATCAATTAAATATGAAGAGATTAAGGATACCAATGATATTTTTTAAGCTCTTAAGTTATATTTTGGTTTGTTCATTTCCTTTACACCTTAAGGTATACTACCAAATATAATCTGCAAAAATTCCAAAACTAGCATTCTAAACAAATAGAAGAGAATCCCTGTAGACTGCCCAATATTTTTCACCACTGAGAGAAACTTTTGTTTTTCTGTTTGTTTTTAAACAATGTTACTTAAAAACACATCATAAGGGATGATAAAATATGAAATTGGGCCTAACTTTAGGGAAATGCAAATTAAAATTACAAAAAGACATCATTATACACTCACCAGATTGACTAAATTTAAAAGGATTGGATGTATCAATTATTAGTTAAGATACATGTATTTCTGATTCAAGGTTAAAGTGGTATAACAACTTCCCAATAATGCATGGATGTTTCAAACAAAATAATAACACATAGGCTCTATCATTTATTTTTATATAATTTTCTGAAAGTAGAATGCAGATGGAAGTTTCTGTCCTGCCTGGTCCTACAACTTTTTATCAGTGAGACATTCTCATCTCGTTTCCTCTGCTTCTGGCTGGTGACCACAGACTGAGCCTCTCTTCTTCCCAGAATTCTCCTAGTCTGGTCACCCTGCCTACACTTTCCTGACTATTGGACAATCAATGTTTTATTAAACCAATACGATTGACGAATATTTACAGGGCACAAGAGCATTATCCCACAGCACTTCCTCTTTTTTTTTTCTTTTCAAAATAAGAACTCTGAATCTAATCTCCTTTGTTTAGCTTTTTCCTTGACCATTATCCATAACAACTTGTAACCAATACACTTAACAAAGGCAAACTTCCATAATTCAGTTTTTGGGGAATGTGGGTGTAGTTTTCTAGATTACTTCCTGATTATTGGGGGCACCGATATTCTTGTGGAATCCCAAAGAAAATTTAAGATTATGGTCAAGCCCCGACTGGAGTATTCTGTGAGGCTGGATCATCTCAGCCATCAGTCTTGAGGCTGTTCTGAATGTTGAACTCAGAGGAAACTCCAACAGAGTTGCTCTGAAATATTTTATCATCTGTGCCATCTGCTTCTATTGGAGTTTTTCAGGGGGTTTTCCTATATTAAAATTGTTTTTTTTAACCCAGAATTAATCCACAGCCTCTCATTTCCAGTGGAAACAAAAGCAAAACCTGTTCTCCAAAGTAACATGTCTTTTGACTTAAATTTTGACTTGAAGGCATTTTCAAAATATATAGGTTGGATCAATCCAAGAGCATTTATAAACAAACATCTCTTGGCAGCTGTTGCTCCTTTTTCTGGAGCTAAATGATTCAAAGACAACACAATAGCATACAATATACATATTGCGTATTTTCCATCTTTACATAGCTTTTTTAAAAAACCCTCTTTCTTTTATTTTTGTTATATTTTTTGAGACAGAGTTTGTTTTCTATGGATGTCCTGGATCTCACTCTGTAGACCAGGCTGGCCTGAAACTTATAGAGGTCTGCCTGCCACTGCCTCTCTAGTGCTGAGATTAAAGGCATATGTCACCATACCAGACTACTCTATTTCTTTTTTTAAGGACTTTATCTATCTTTTTTCTTTTCTCTCCTAAGCCTACATATATTTTCAAACACACTCCATACTATTTAGAGGTTTTTGTTTCATCTGAATATGTCTTTACTGTATATCTCCCTTTTTCTGACAACATGCTTTGGCTGCTGGATCAGTCCCACTCCTTGGCTTTCTGAGAGTCTAGCTTCATGCAGAGGTACTGGTGGGAGCCACATTTTTTACCACAACTCAGTGAAGTTTCTAGGTCCATGCCACCACCAAGAAGCATGCCAGCAGTTCTTCTTAAACACCATTTAAGTGTTTGGTGGCAGGTCTTCTTAAATGAGCTGGAAGGTGTTTGTTACTAACACTGAGTCAGGAAGTCTCTCTTAAAGGAGATATACTTGCCTCTAGCAAACAGAGTCCACCCAAGAAAATATTGCTACCAAAAAACCATGTTTAACTCTGTTCTTTTTTTGTCTAGAATTCTTTCCAAGTTCTCTCAGGTTTTCTGTGGATGTAGATGTCCCAAATGGGCACCATTTGTAGACTGAAGATTTTGTCCAGCCTTGTCCTATAGCTTTTATCAGTGAG
>NW_004949134.1:3846280-3849935 GCF_000317375.1 Microtus ochrogaster | reverse complement strand
GAGGGTAATATTCTCAGACATCTTTTTTTTTTAATATGGAAGAAAATTTACCTGTAATGACTGGTTTTTGCCAGAGGTGGCAGAAGAGTCCACTTGAGTCCACATGGAGGGCCGGTCTGAAACAACTCAAAACGGAAATTTATCGTTCTGTCTGAGGATTTATAATGTGTGTGAAGAGGTTATTTTGAATCAGACCAAGTCTGCCGCTATGGTGGTTCACACACGTGGCGGCTCGGGAGGCGGCAGCAGCGGTAGCAGCAGGCACCGCTGGGACGGGCAGGGGCACGCGGGCAAGCGCACCCGGAAGCGCAATCTGAGCCCCGGAACACTAGCAGCGAGAGAGCGTGCCCACTCGCGCTCGGGGTAGGGTGTGGGTTTGACGGGCTAATGAGCTGCCCGATACCGGATGCCGGAGCGCGCTGGGCCGGGGAGAGCGCACAGGGAGTCGCGAGCAGAGTCGGGTGCGTAAAGCTTCCCTCGGGCGACCAATCTCGCTCACAAAGGCTGCACTAGGCTAATGAGCTGCCCAATACCGGACGCCGGAGCGTGCTGGGCCGGGGAGCGCGCACAGGGAGTCGCGAGCAGAGTCGGTGTGGAAAGCTGTCTTCCGGCGACCAATCTCACTTGCAAAGCTGCACTAGGTTCCCCCTTGTAGCGCTGGCTGAAACCGGGACCTGCGGGGCGGCTGTGGCCAGCGCCCGGGTCCTGGTGCCGGTACGGGGCCCCACGTTGGGTGCCAAGTGAAGGCGGATCGAATTAATGCAGGCCAATTGGTATAAAATAAAAGCAACTTTAATAGCACACTCACGCAACCGAAGTTCCCGTGATGGCCAGAAATAGGAGACAGGAAGAAGGGGGTTACCAGCGTTTGTGCACCCCAATTTATAGACAGGAAGAAGGCCGTCCCGCCCCCAAAGGGCGGGCTCTCTCTACACCAATCAGCATTTTATTAAATCAATACAAATGACAAATCTTATAGGATACGAGAGCACTATCCCACAATAGTAGAAACCACAGAAACCATTTGAATACAGATAAAAAAATATAACCCATAGTTATCTACTAAAAGAAAAGGAAAAATATTCTAAAATATAGTAAGAACAGGTTAGTAGAAACCTTCCAGCCTCAGGGATAAGAGTAAAATAAATTCATTTAGAGGTTTTTAGAGCAGCTGCTTCTACAAGACTGTGATTCATAATTCTGAAGAGACAATGTGGCTACTGTAGGAACACATCTACCTGCTGTTTTGAGTGAAAATGGAATATTTCTGACACATAGTTTATCCTGTGATGATAGTTCAGGGAGGGAGGGAGAGAAAGAGTGTTTGTGTGTGTGTGTGTGTGTGTGTGTGTGTGTGTGAGAGAGAGAGAGAGAGAGAGAGAGAGAGAGAGAGAGAGAGAAAGAGAGAGAAAGAAAGAGAAATGGGAGACTTAGCAGCAGAATCTCTTTACTACTAAACCCTTTCTGCCTTCCTTCAGTGAACTCTATTATCAGACATTAAACTAAAGCAAGATAATAAATGACAAGAATAGTAGGCAGAGTATATTTTCTGACTTACAAATAACAGAAAGAAAGGTAGTTTCGGGGAATAAGAGGCACTAAATTAAAAAACTTGCCTACTATTCAATTCAATGCCTAGATTCATACTAAAGGAAAATAAATCCTTACATTTTGTTAATACTTGTATATGAATGCACGTTTCAAGTTTATTCATGATTGCAAAAATAATGCAGTATGATAATGATTAAAGGCCAGTCAAAAAGAACATGACTGTTTTTACATTAAAATATTTTCTTTATTATTGTTTTAAATTTAATTTTACATTCCAACCGCATTTCTCCCTCATACCCCTCCTACCATCCCCTTTTGCCTTACAGCCCACCTCTCATCCATAATGGATAGGGGATCAGATGGGGGAATCAACAAAGTCTGACACATTAAGATAAGGCAGGAACAAGTACCTCCCCCTGCATTAAGACAGAGCATTCCCACTAGAGGGAATCGGCTCCAACAAGCTAGCTCATGTGCCAGGGATAGATTCTGATCCTATTGTCAGGGTTTCCTCAGATAGTTTAAGCTTCACTGCTGTCTCCCACATACAGAGGGCTTAATTCAGTCCTATGGAGGCTTCACATCTGTTGGTATAGAGTTCATGAACTCTAAACCCTTTAACTGGTTATGCAACAAAATCAGTCATCCCTGAAACCATATATATACAAGGAATAAAAAAAAGGTTCAGCAGATTGTATTATGTGATATATTTACACATATGTATGTTATGATTATAATCAAAAGAAAGGAGGGTTTCAATTTGGGAGTGGGAAGACATTTGGGACAATGGAAGGGGTCAATGGGAGGAAATCTTGGAGAGGCTGGATGCAGAAGAGGTAAGGGGTAAGTGATTCAATTTTATTTTAACTAAAATGTGTACAAGTAAAAAATTAAAACTCCCAGACTAGCAGCTCTATAGTGTCCCATTCCTAAAGACCAACTGCTGCTTAATAGGAGCTCTCTCTTCCCTCTGTCTCCTAAACCCCCACATATAAATTGATAACAAAACTTCTGAAAACTCATCCTTTTTGGTCCCTAAATATCATATACATGAGACAAAAACCAAGAGGACACTGACTCAGTAGAAGTTTGGTGTGGTCCTGAGTGTTCAACACCCTAACTCCTGAATTACAACCAGAGGCAAAACAGAAAGTCTTTACTGAACTCAAAGATATTCTAAATTTCATGTATCACTGGTTGCCACTACAAGTGTTCACTAAATTTGAAGAGACATAAGACTAAATCACATCTTCCTGTAAAAAGTTTCTTAACCTTAGAAAAGCAGAAAAAAAAGAAAGGAAGAAAAGTTTTCGTGATTATATAGAAGAAAGATAAATCTTGTGTTAGATTTCTTGACAGAAATCAGGCAAGTAAGAACAGCTTAAAATAAAGCATTTAAAACATTGAAAAATAAAACCTACAAACCTAAAATTCTGCATCTGGTAAAGTTATCCTTCAAAAGTAAAGGATTTTCCTTTACATTTACATTCCCAAGAGGTGGGGTGGGTGTTATTGTTGACTGGTTTATAAGGCTGGTCAGTGTGGCTGTTTTACTTTTCTGATCCTCAGATAAGTTTTATTTATTAAAATACAAGTGAAATGCCACTACACAAAGAAATGGTAGGAAGCCACAGACCTCATTCCCCTACCAATCACAATTTTAATAATAATTCGCACAACAGAATACCTTTTTAAGAAATCCAGAATCCAGTTATGAAGTGATGGTGCCCTAGGGAACCACAAAAGCAAGAATAGATATATTGAATAGGCAAGAAGAAAAATTACATTCTACATTTCAGTTAGTATGAATCGTTCAGTATTATGAGATAATACCCATGCTTGTCACGTCCTTGAAGGCAAAGGGCAGAGTGGAGCCTTTTTTTTAATACAGATTTTGCATGCTCTCCCAAGAGACTGGTTTCAGCCTCACCTCATTTAAGAGATACTGATGGAAACTGTGTAGTTTAGGTTGCTGAACATTAAAAAAAATATATAGTGTGTTTTTATGTTGCCAAATGGCTCATCTGAGTCATAAGAGGCCCTAGTCAGGAGTATACTTTTCGTAGGGAAGGAGAGGAGCAGATGTACAGAGTCTAGCCTATGA
>NW_004949134.1:3837600-3846105 GCF_000317375.1 Microtus ochrogaster | reverse complement strand
CCTATGACTTTTTAAAGATAGTTTCTGGTTCCTGTGTTACCTGGTGAGGAACCAACATGTGTAGATGATTGTTGCTACACATAATAAATAAAACAAATGGCATAGATTGATATTGTAGAACAAGAAGATATGCAGTTTTATAGACTGACACTACCAGGAGCAATGTGTAATGAGCTTCTAAAAAAGAAATGGACAGGTCTCTGACAAATATTTCAAAATATCCATTAGAAATGGCATGTGTTCTTAAGTTGCCATTTAATGTAAAAATGATGTAGAATTTAAAACTTCTCTTTTAATTTTAAAAATTTTATTTCATGTGTGAGTGTTTTGACTGAATCTAGTATGTGTACTAAATACATGCCCAATCACTACAGAAAGTGGAAGAGAAAATTAAATCCCCTGAGAGAGTAGTTGATAGCCAACATGTGGGTACTGAGTCCTCTGGAATTTCAGGTAGATCTTCTTATCACTCAGTCAATTGGAGACTCCAGTCTCCAACATGGAAAATGCTACCAAGAACCAAATAGATGTTTGTAGCTGAAAAACACAGTAACTGACATGGATAATTGATTAGAGCATTCCCACAGCATATTTGATTAAATAGGAGAATCAGTGAACTTGAAATACATCATTTGTAATCATTCAATAAAAAAGAAAAAGAAAATAGACAGAAGAAAACAGATTCTTTAGAGTAGTATTTTAATTGTGATGAAGCAAAAAAAAGTAAAGGAGAAAACTTATGAAATCTTATTTAAAGAAATAACGGCCAAAGTTTGCCAAAACCTGGGAACGTAAGGCAATTCAGATTAATGAAACCCTGGGTATTTTAAATGCATGAAGAAAAAAAGAAACCCACACTGAGAGATATTATAATCAAGGTGTTTATTTCCATGCGTTTCTTATTTGGTAGGAAAGGTACTGTAGGTTAAACCCAGAGTTCTAACCATATGAAGCATAGATTTGCCTTCAACTTATACCTCTAGCACATAAGACTTCTGACTTTTGATAGCAGATTATCATTTACGAGGAAACATATCTATGATCACGAACAGAGTGTTTAGGGGGCGATTTACAAACATTGTAAAGGAAAGGGCAATAAAAAAACTTTTTTAGGTACATAAAAGTTGAAGAAATCATTAAAATGACATTTGTCTTAAAATAAATTATAAAGAAAAGACTTGAGGAATAGGGTCCCAAAAAACGAAAGGAGAGTCAGAGACAGCTTCTGCTCCCATTGCAAGGGGTTCCACAAGTAGACCAAGCTGTACAACTGTCACAAATATGCAGAATGCCTAGGCCAGTCCTATGCAGGCTCCCTGGTTTTCTGTTTGGTCTCTGGAGCTACTTTGAGCCCAGGCTAGCTGTTTCTGTGGATTTTCTTGTGCTGTACTTGACTCATCTGGATCCTACAGTCCTTCCTTCCTCTCTCCAATATGGTTCCCCAGCTTGGTCTAATGTTTGGCTGTGGGTTGCTGTATCTGTTTAGACCAGTTGCTGCATGAAATCTCTCTGATGACTATTAGGCAAAATACCAATCTATGAGAATAGCAGAGTATTGTTAGATATTACATGGACATTCTTTTCTCTAGTCTTGTTTTGTTCTGTCCTACGTCTCTGGACCATCCAGCCTCTGGGTTCTGGCACACCAAGCAGTGTCAGTGTCAGAGGTGGGCTCACTCTCATTGCAAGGTCATAGGATTTTGGCTGTTCCCAAAAAATCTCTGTTGCAACCTTACAGCAGCACATTCCATAGGCAGGACAGACTGCAGTTAGGGGCAGATGCTTAGATTTACTACAAATTGATTTGTTATGTTTTGTTTATATCTATAGGAAGCCTGTCCTTTTTTTAATAGAAATGGAGGAAGAGTAAATGGCAGAAGGTGCGGTGTCACAGATGGGAGGTAGGGGAAGGTGCTGGAAGGAGAGTAAGGAAGTAAAAGAAAGAAATAAAATCAAATAGCTAACCATTGAAGTAAAGAAAATATTTTCAAGTGATTCTTCTAAGGTTTATTTATTTTATGTATATGGTGCTTTATGCTAGAAGAGGGCATCAGATCTCATTATAGATGACTGTGAGTTAGTATGTGGTTGCTGGGAATTGAACTGTGGATCTCTGGAATAGCATCCAGTGTTCTTAACCTCTGAACCATCTCTCTGGTTACCTGAGACTATTCTTCTGTCTAGGGATTACTACCCAAATATGTAAAAACTTAAATAAGTACATAAAACATCATGTAAATACGTACATAGTCTGATTAAAAGGTGGATGGATGATCTGAGTAGACTTTTCTCAGAAAAGAATATATAATAGTGACTGTACAAATTTATGAAATAAATTTCTCTTCAACTAATCATCAAGGAAATACAAATCAAAACAATAATGAGAAGCTAAAGAAAAGCTAGGTTATTACGTGTGCTTACTGCTTTTCCAGAGGACCTGAGTGGCTTCCAGCGACATTTTTGAAAACTCACAATCACCTGTATCTCCATGTCTAGGTGATCGAAGTACTTCTCTGACCTCTGTGGGCACCTGCAATCAGGGATACAAATTGTCACACAGACACATATACTATTAAATAAATTAGAATTAAATGTAATTCTATTTTATGTAATCTTTGTAGTCATAGAGAAGCTCCTTTACATTGTGTAAAATCATTAAAGCAAAACAATACAGAGGCTCAAAATCAACTAAGCAAAAAGAAAAAAGAGAATTGAAAACATTCTGTGAAAAGGCATCTTCACTTGCTTGTTTATTACAGTACTACTCATAATAACCAACATTTGCTGTTCACTAGGTATGAATGTATCCACAATGTGGTGTGTATCCACAATGGGATGCAACATTACTCACTAAAAAAGAATCAAATCCTGACATTCGGAGCAAGAAAGAGGGAAGTTAAAAGTATTACTAAGTGAATTAAGTCAGACACAGAAAGACAAATGTTATTCATTCATACTTATACATGGAAGCTAAAAAAACAAAACATCAAACAACCCCCCTAAAAAACCTAAAATCATCTGGGTGGTGGTGGCCTTTAATCCCAGCAGTGGGGAGGCAGATGAAGGTAGATCTCTGTGAGTTTGAGGCCAGCCTGGTCTACAAAGTGAGTTCCAGAACAGCCAAGGCTACACAGAGAAACCCTGTCTCAAAAACAAAACAACACAAAATATTGAAATCAATGAAGCAGGGAATTCAATGGTTACTAGATCCTAGATTCTAGTCTGAAGAATGTTAGATACATAAAATAAAACTAGCTTAGTTGTATCAATTTCAGATAAAACACACTTCTAAGTAATAAACATTGCCACAGAGGGGCATTACACAGTGAAATAAAGAAGTGAAATCTCCATAGGTACATAGGATTACTTAATAGAATTTTATCCTTACTAGAGTATTAAAAATATTTTGAAATACATTCATTATTGGATTAAATAAGAAATCTGAACTTGTTACAGGCTCTACCTAATGTAATAATATAATGAAATTATATTGAAATATAATGAAATTAAATCAGTATAGATAGATTCAATGGAATTCATAAAATTGCGATCATTTGCACATACAATATTTACATAAAAATATTGAAAATGACAGTTATTTTAAAAACTTGCTATACTATGTTTACAAGTTACAAAA
The DNA here is from genome assembly GCF_000317375.1 of Microtus ochrogaster. Classification (NCBI taxonomy): domain Eukaryota; kingdom Metazoa; phylum Chordata; class Mammalia; order Rodentia; family Cricetidae; genus Microtus; species Microtus ochrogaster. Next base: position 3,842,468 of record NW_004949134.1, on the reverse strand, counting down.
TCAATATAACATCTAATTTCTCTGTATCTGTCAGCATTAAAAAGTTGAAATTTAAAAATACAAAAATGCCAAAAATTAAGTGCTTTTGTATGACTCTATTAAAACATACAAAATCTATAGGAAAAGTGACTAAACTGTGGCAGAAAAATTCAAGATCTAAAACAATAGAAATTTCATGTGTATAAACAGGAAGACTTTTGTTAGACCTCCATTCTTCCCAACTCAATCTACTGATTGTATTTAATTCCCTTCAAAATCACAGCAAGTTATTTTTAGAAATCAACAAAGCAATCCTAAAAGTGTATGTATAGAGTCAAAAGACTCAGTATAACTAGCATAATCTTGAAAAAGAACAAAGTCAATGTACCACTGTTGCATGGCTTCAAGGTTTACTATGAATCTAAAATAATTCATATAGTAAGGTACTAGTGAAAGATTACACAAATATGTTAGTAGAATTCTAATAATAGACCTATAAAGCACAGTGAATTAGTTTTTAACAGAGGATCATAGATAAATCAGTGAGAATCATACATCTGAATGATAAATATAAGCTGTATAGTATTTACAATGTAGCATAAAAGAAAATATTGATGACCTTTGGCTTGGTTATAATTCTTTAGATACATAAAAAGCAAGTTTCATTAAAGAAACAAGTCTAATAAATTAGAATATTAATATTACCCCTATTACATCTGTACACATTCCCTTTCTTACCTCCTAGCATTCTCATTAGATATATGTTGAATGTTTTACTCTCTTCCATACCCCTTCTTTTCTTCTATCTTATTCTGCTACTAACTGCATTACAGATACATTTCTACATATGTGTCAACTAAACACTATCTAATGAGCTACTGAACATGTGCATTATTCTATTTTATTTTAATTTTTTGACTTGGTCACAAAATATCATTTCAATGTTGTTAATTTCTAGTTAGGCATAGTGATATATGTCTTTAATCTCAGTACTTGGGAAGCAGAAGTTGGTGAACCTCTGAAAATTCATGGTCAGTCTGGTCTGCATAATTAGTTTCAGGAGAGCAAGGTAGATATAGAGAGACCCTCTATCAAACCAGCAGCAAATACAAACAAAACTAAAGTCTTCAATTTCAGAAAAATCTGCAACAAGTAAAGTATCAGATAACTCAAAAGCATTGTTTCTTTTCTTCTTTTTTTTATTTTATTGATTTTTATTGAGCTCTACATTTTTCTTGGCTCCCCCTCCCTGCTTCCCCCCTCCCCTTTGATCCTTCCCTAAGGTCTCCATGCTCCCAATTTACTCAGGAGCTCTTGTCTTTTTCTACTTCCCATGTAGATTAGATACATGTATGTCTTTCTTAGGGTCATCATTCTTGTCTAAGTTCTCTGGGATTGTGATTTGTAGGCTGGTTTTCATTGCTTTATGTTTAAAAACCACGTATGAGTGAGTACATGTGATAAATGTCTTTCTGTGTCTGTGTTACCTCACTCAAAATCATGTTTTCTAGCTCCATCCATTTTCTTGCAAAATTCAAGATGTCGTTATTTTTTTCCTGCTGTGTAGCATCCTATTGTGTAAACGTACCACATTTTCCTTATTCATTCTTTGGTCGAGGGGCATTTAGTTTGTTTCCAGGTTCTGGCTATAACAAATATTGCTGCTATGGGCATAGTTGAGCAAATGTCTTTGTGGCATGATTGAACATCCTTTGGATATCTATCCAAACGTGGTATTACTGGGTCTTGAGGAAGGTTGTTTCCTAATTTTCTGAGAAATCACCACACTGACATGCAAAGGTGTTACAGGGAGTGGAGCCCCTTGTTCTGGCCACCTGGCTAGCTTATACCCGAAATAATCACACAGAAACTGTATTCATTAAATTACTGCTTGGCTCATTATCTTTAGCTTCTTATTGGTTAATTCTCACATCTTGATTTAACCCATTTATATTAATCTGTATCACCATGTGGCAGTGACCTACCAGAAAAGAGTCAGCACGTCTGTCTCTGACGGCACCATGGTGTCTCTCTGACTCTGTTTTTTTCCTCCCAGAATTTAGTTCTGTCTTCTCCACCTACCTAAGTTTTATCCTATCAGGCCAAGCAGTTTCTTTATTGATTAACCAATGAAAGCAACACAAATACAGAAGGACCTCCTACACCACAAAGGGCTGTACAAGCTTGCATTCCCACAAGCAATGCAGAAGTGTTCCCTTTCCCCAGAACCTTTCCAGCATAAGTTGTTACCAGTATTTTTTATCTTGACCATTCTTACACATGTAAGATGGAATCTCAGAGTTATTTTGATTTGCATTTCTCTGATGATTAAGGATGTTGAACATTTCCCTAAGTGTCTTTCAGCCATTTTAGATTCCTCCATTGAGAGTTCTCTACCATTTACAATTTCCACAAATAGCACAAAATATCGCAGAGTAACTCTAACCAATCAAGTGAAAGATTTGTATGACAACAACTTTAAAGCTTTAAAGAAAGAAATTGAAGAAAACACCAGAAAGTGGAAAGATCTCCCATGCTTTTGGGTAGGCAGAATTAACATAGTAAAAATGGCAATCTTACCAAATAGGGATAGTTTGAGTTTTTCCCTTCCTATCATTATACCCTTTATGCCTTTCTTGTCTAATTGCTTTAGGTAAGACTTTGAGAACTATGTCAAATAAAAGAAGGAGTGGACATTCTTATTTCATTTCTAATTTTAAAAGACATTCTCTCATTTTTCTCCAATTAATAATAATGCTTGGTATAAGATTGTTATATACAGGCCTTATTTATTTTGAGGTATATTCTATTTAGTTAGTCCTAAAGTCTCCAGAACTTTTATCAAGAGAACATGTTGGATTTTGTCACAGTTTTTCAGCATTTAATGAAATAATTATGTAGATCTTATCCTTGACTTTGTATATATGATTTACTGATTTGCATGTGTTGAACCAATCTTGCATTTCTTTGATGAAGAGGTCACTTGATCATAATATGTAATCTTGCTGAATTCACTTTATAAGTATTTTGTTGAGAAAAGCGTAGAAAAAAGATTTTCCAATCTAATGGTCCTAAGAAGCGAGCTGGTATAGCTTTCCTAATATCTAACCAAAAAGACTTCAAATTAAAATTAATCAGAAGAGATAGAGCAGAACATTTCATATTCATCAAAAAAATCCATCAAGATGAAGTCTCAATTCTGAATATCTGTACCCCCAATACAAGGACATCTTCATTTGTAAAAGAAACTAAAGCTTAAATCACACATTGAATCCCACATACTAACAGTGGAGTTTTCAACACCCCACTATTCCCAATGGACAAGTCTTCCAGACAAAAACTAAGCAGGTAAATAAGGGAACTATCAGATATTATGACTCAAATGAACCTAACAGATATCTGTAGAACATTTCACCCAAACACAAGAGAGTATACCTTCTTCTCAGCACCTCATGGAACGTTCTCTAAAATTGACTACATAATTGATCACAAAGCAAATCTCAAAAGATACAAAAATGGAATAAAACCCTGATTTTATTGTATCACCATGGCTTAAAGCTGGAATTCAAAAACAACAAAAATTACAGAAAGCCTACAAACTCTGGAAAACTGAATAACGCCTTAAGCACTTGAATAAAGGCCTTTCCTTTTGAAGCACACCATAACAGATATATCTGCCAAATAATTCTGCTAGGAAATTCTTTTATGTCCCTGAATGTTGGGCCAGGTCATGAACATCTCCACAGTAAAGGAGTCAAATTGATCTTGTAATCTCCCACATCATAGAAAATAGACAGACTAAAGGTAGGTCCACATCATTCTAATTTATCTTCCTTTCTTCCTGTTTTGTTATCTGTTTTCTCACAAAATTATGTTTGTAATTTGACCTTGTGCCTTCCAGTTCACTTTTGTACTATCTAAGTTTCCTTGTTGACTGCTAGCCCTCATAACTTTATAACAATATCAGATACAGAATTTTTAACTTTATAAACTCTTGCAGAAAACATACCACCAACAAAAAGATTCTTAGTTTATATTACTTATTGTACTTATTTTATATTATTCATTGGCACTTCTTGTCCAAATAAATTTAGATTGCACATTATTTGTACATACTGGCCTCTAAGATTGTCACTAATTTTACCTCCTTTCTTATATTCTCTTCTGCCTTTTCTGGATTTGCTTGTTAGTTTGATTGCCACATTCTGAAAGATCCTATAGAAGAGTTCACATTAAGAGAAATGGAAGATTGTTGATTAGAGACAGGTAGAATAATTTCAAACAGATTCTCTAGTTGGAGTCAAGATGTTGGTAACTGAAGCTACAGCTAGCATCATAAGATACTCTGAGCCAGACCTACCTCTAATTAACTCATTTCAGAAAATGTGATACAAGAAATATTTGTTGCCTAGGCCACTAAATACTAAATTTGTGGAGATTTGTTACAGAAATATAAATGACAAACTAAATATTAAATTTGGAAGATTTATTATAAAAGTATAAATGACAAACTACCCAAGTATAGTTTTGGCAGTAAGGTCTAAGTCTGAATTTAAAATATATCTGAAATCATAGAATTTTGTCATGATTTTTATTGCCTATCTTATGTTTTTTTCCACTCCTTTTTTCTTTTATGTATAATATCCTAGGCTGTCTTCAAAGATGTTATGTAGCTAAAGATAACTTTGAATTCCTGATTATTCTGACTGCACTTCCCAAATGCATGGATTACAAGTAGGAATCACAAAAACCAGGCTTTTCCTGTATGCCACAAAACGGGAAAATGCAAAAGAAATGGATATTTTTTTAGATAAGTACCATATACCAAAGCTAAACCATGACCAGGTGAATGATCTAAATAGACCTGTTAGTCGCGAAGAACTAGAAAC
>NW_004949134.1:3827325-3834250 GCF_000317375.1 Microtus ochrogaster | reverse complement strand
GCCTGCTAGTTTATGCCCTGAAATAATTACATGGACACTATATTCTTTTAAACACTGTTTGGCCCATTATATCTAGACTCTTCTTCTCGGCTAACTCTCGCACCTGGACCAGCCCATTTCTAATAAAGTGTGTAGCACCAAGGTGCGCTTACCGGGAAGATTCTAGCCTATATCCATCCTGAGCCAGAGCTTGATCGTGTCTGCCTCAGAGAGCAGAGCTATTGCATCTGCCCGGGAAAGGGGAGCATGGCATCTCTGAGCTCACTTCCTCTTCCTCCCAGCATTCTGTTCTGTTAACTCCACCCACCTATGTTCTAACCAATAAAATGGGCCAAGGCAGTTTCTTTATTTTTAAACCAATGACCTTCCTCCATCAAAAATTATCTATTAAGTAGTTCAATGGTACATAAAACAAAGCAAAGTAAAACATAAAACAAGCTACAAAGAATGCTTCCTGAGATGAAAATGTTTACAAAACCATGCAAAAATGTAAACATGATTTCTTGTGGTTTATTGTAGCATATTTTAGTTACATAAAATTATCTAAAACAGAGTAATGGATTGATAGAGAAGCTTTGTTAACCAATTATTTTTAAGGTGTGGGACCAAGTTAGGGTGTGTTTTTCTGGAACCTGGAGAAAAATTGGCGCAAGGCCCAGGCGCTCTCTCTCTGTGGTTCCTTCGTGACACCACTTCTCGTTCCTGTTTTGTGAGTTTTTTCCCTTATAATAAATGAAAATATAATTCTTTATCTTTTAGCTAGCCTGGTTATTTCCCGAAATGAGCTATCTTCTACAATGGATATTCTATTCTTTGCAGCATAAATAGATCCTTTTAGGTGCTCTTAAGGCTTTTAGAACCCGACATCCAGTAAAGTTGTTTCTTATGGTTAAATGTATGCGTTTTTATTTAAACCAACACTTATAACAACCAAAAGGAAGAGACAAATTAGACTAACCTATTATATCAAAGGATTAATTTAAATGAAATAAGAATACATTATGTTAAATTATGATAGTGGCATTAATTTACTTCTCCAGTAAATTTTTGGAAGAAATAGCTCAAGGGAGCATAGCTAAAGACATTCAAAATAAAATAAACCCAGTCATGCTGTAGAAAAAAAAAACTGTTTTCCTTTGAATAGTTACATTAACTGCAGTCACCTTGTAATCTTAACACATTCTTTGTCTACTATCTGCCTAAATTGCAGAGTATATCTAAGGATTTAAGATGTTTTAAGTTCATTACAAACAATATAGGACCATAAAGTTTGTAAGTACTGAATATAAAACTATAGTAGTATTTTTTCTGTTGTGACACTTCAGTGGAGAAAATACCTCAGATTGACTTGTAGGTAAATCTGTGGGGTCATTTTCTTGATTAGTGTTTGATGTGGGAGAGCCCACTGCTTGCAAGTGGTCTTGAACGGTATAAGAAAACAGACTGAGCAAACCAAGGAGAAAAAGCCAGTTAGCAGTGTTCCAAAATGATCTCTGCTTTCGTCCCTATCTCCAGGTTCCTTTCTTGGCTTCCTTCAGTGATGGATTGTAACTTGTATGATGAAATAAGTCCTTTCCTTCCCAAGTTACTTTTAGTCATGGTCTTTATCATAGCAACAGAAAAATTAACTATGACAAAATCTGACAGAAGGTAAATGTACAAAATATACAAAATCCTAAAAGAAATATCTAATAAACAAATAACTTAAAAACAAACAACCTAATTAAAACTGGAGCACGTAATTAACCAAAGAGTTCTCAAACTAAGAAATAAAAATGATTGAGAAATATTGCTTTCAATGTGCAACTATTTTAGCCATCAGGGAAATGCAAATTAAAGTGACTGAGAGTCCAATTTACCTGTTTCAAATGGCTATGTTTTTTTAAAAAGATGATTGAAATGAATATGGGGAAAGAAGGACACTTACTGAACACTGATGGGAGTGCAAGCTTGTGTGGTCACAACGAGTGTCAATGTGGAGGCTCCTCAAAAAGCTAGAAATAGATCCATCATATGACCCAGTTATACCATTCCTAGGAATATTTGCAAAGTAATTTGTGTCCTACACAGGTTTGTGCATGATACATTATTTTTTCTCAGTTTTAGTAAATTTGAAGTTTGTGCCCTTGCAGTCAGAATTAGCTGTGTGCTGTATCGGTATGATACCTATTGCTTTGGTTATTGATTTCCACTGAGAGGTTATATGACAATAGTTCAGAAAATTGGTTTAGAGAATAGCATTGTTGCACATACACGATATTAGTGACAGTTTGTGGCATATGCTAACACTTGCAGAATGAGTAACATCATAATTCCCTGAAGCACAAATTTAAGGGTGTTCTTATTTGTCCTCTCTTCATTTTATCAATTTCTTGCCCTGTTCTATTCAAAAGTGATACATTCAGGAAATACCAGGCTGCTCTTTTCAAATTACCTATACTTGCTTAAAAATTTATCCCCAGTGCCTTCAAACAACATTTATTATCTCACAGTTGCCGAGGATTACCTGGGTGAATCTTAGCTAAGTGTCATGAACTTAAGGACTCTTACAAATCTGTAGTCAGCTACAGCTGCGGAACCCCACATCCCCCAGACTTGAATAGGACAAGATGTTTTCAATCTCACTTACATTGATGTTGTGAGGGATCAGTTTCTCACTGCCTGTTGGCCATCAGTCTCCTTCAGTTAGTTCCCTGTTCTTTGGGGTTCATTCTTAGGTAGTTCACAAAATGGTTAAAGACATATGGTTAAAGAAAACAAGAAATTGAAAGAGAGATCACAGATAAAACAGAAGGAAGAGTCCCTTTTAACCTTATCGTAGATGTAATAGCCTGTCACATTTGCCTTGTTCAAATCAAGTCATTAGGCACAGATTACACATACACACATACAAAGGATTGGATATATAGTGGCTACAGTAAGCAGAGATCCTTAGTAGCCATCTGAGTTTTCTATTACCTGTCCTCTTTGGTGATCTCAAAGACTCTTTTATGTCCAAGTAAAATGTTTAGATGTTACATGTGATTATAAGTTTTAAAAACTATTTTTAAAATACATTGATTGACTCATATATCTGATCTGATCAACTTGTTAATGCAACAACCCTTGTAATTACATGATATGTCAATAAATGGAATGTTTCGAAACACAACAGAAGTTCATTTGTAATTTCTTCTAATCAGCAAATACCCCTTCTACTCAAAGGTGCATGTTGCTAGGAAAGAGTAAAACAACATTTAGCTTGGCACTAAGTTTATTCACTGATAAGGTAATATTTCTGAAAATACACTTTTGACATATCAGTTGGACTTTTTTGGCCTTGTTAGTGTGGACAGGTCCTAATTATGAAACTGCATCCTTTGAGTGGGTTCTTTCCATATCCTTGGATATTTCTTGGACTATAAGTACTCTAAGAATTAGTATTCTAGGGAGAATTGAAGGGATCCATCTTCAGATCTTATGGATTTATTTCTCTCTTATGAGAAACTCCACTATTTTTTCTTAATTTTATAAACATCATTGGGAAAAAAAACCTTGTACATAAATAAAAACACTAGACACCTTATTTAAACAGATTCTTATAGCCTATATTATGAATATGAAAGGGAACTTGAGGTTTATTTTTCCCTGACATGGTTTAATTTCACCTAGTATTCTACATTTCAATTCCACCCATTTTCCTCAAAAAATGTTAAACTTCCTTCTTCATTAATGGCAAGTTATATTTATAGATATAGAAACAGAGACAGAGATGATATAGATATATACAGTTAGATATATATCAAATTGTTTTTAGCTATTCACCTATAGATGAACAACTAGGTTGATTATAATTCTTTGCAATAAGCATGGGATATGCAAATATCTCCATGGTAGGATATGGAGTTGGGTGTATGACAAGGAGTGAAGTAGCTGGATCACATGGTAGTTCTCTTTTTAGTTTTTTGAGAACTCTTCTAACTTATTTCCACAATGGCTGTATTATTTGCACCCCACCAACAGAAAATAAGAGATACATTTCTTCACAGTCTACAACTAGGTGGTGGCTCAATGTAGTTTTAATTTGCATTTTCTTGAGAGGGATATTGAACACATTTTAAGACACATTTTGACCACTTGTATCTCTTTTTGACCATTTGTTAGTTGACATTTATTTTATTTCCTTGAGATTTAATTTCTGTGATTCTTTGTAAATTTTAGGTATTAGGCCCTTGTCTGAAGTGTGGCTGGTAAAGATAGTTTCCTTTGCTGTACAGAGACCTATATTTTCATGTAGACCCATCTGTTGATACTGAAGATTAATTTCTTTTCTGTTGATCTATTTTAAAAGCCCCTGCCTTCCTCAGAATCTTGAAAGGCATCCTATAAGGTTGCTAAAAGCTTCAGAGTTTCAGGTTTAAAATTAAGGTCTTTGATCCATTTTGATTTCATTTTATACAACGTGAAATATATAAACTTAATATTCTTATTCTTCAGATAGAAATTCAGTTTTTGTCAGAATGATTTGTTGAATAGGCTATAATTATCTGAAGTATGTTTTTTTCCAACCTTTGCTAAAAATTGCTGTTTTATTTCCAGGTTGCCTATACTCTTTTTTTTGTCTACCTGTTTGTTTTTATACCATTACCTGGCTTATCACTATAACATAATTTGAGGTTGGTTATTGTATTACCCCCAACACTGTTTTTAATCTTTATGATTGCTTTGGCTGTGCATGATCTTTTGTGGTTTCATATGTTCTTGTATTAGTATCTTAAACTTGTAAAACATGACAGGGATTTTGAAAGGTATTGTGTTGGTTCTTCATATTGATTTTGGTAGGACAGACATTCCCACAATATTAATATGGCCTATACAGAAAAATGGAATATTTTTCCATCATCTCTTCTCTTATGTGATTTTCTTTTTCAATATCTTGCAGTTTTCTTTGTAGAAACCTTTCATTAGTTAGAAATATTCCTAAATACTTTATTTGGGGGAATTATTTTGAAAGGAATATTTTTCTTATTTTTCTCATGGAAAATAGACCATTAGGATAACTTAAGGCTATTTTGTACTAATTTTTTGTAGTGAAGCTCAACTTCTATGATTTCTTGAATGACCCAGTGTTCACGCAAAATGTGTTGTTTAATTCCAAGTATTTTTTCATTTCTGTAGTTTCTTTTGTTGTTAATTTCTAGTTTTACTTCATTACAATCTAAATGCAGACAGGAAATCATTTCAATATTTTGTATTGCTAAGCCTTGGCCCATATATATCCTATGCTGTTTTCAGTTTTGGAGAAGGTTCTGTGTTGTTTTAGTTAGAATTACTACAAGTATTATGAAACACCATGACACAAATCAACTTCAGAAGGAAAGGGTTTATTTCATTCACAGTTCCATTTAACAGCTCATCATCAAAGTAATGGGGGGAGGCACTCAAGCACAGCAGAAACCTGAAGACAGTAATTGATAGATAAGCTATAGATCAATGCTGCTTACTAGTTTGTTTCCTGTACCTTACTTATCCTACCTTTCAGAACCCAAGACCACCAGTCCAGGGACGGTATTACCAACAATGGTTTTAGCCTATCCACATCAATACCTAATTAAGAAAATTTCCTGCAGGTTTGGCTACAGCCAGATCTTATGAAGGAATATTTTTAATTGAGGTTTGTTCCTTTCACATAACTTCAGCTTGAGTCAAGTTGAGATAAAAATGTTTATCTGTTGTGTGAAAAATTCTATGTCTAGATCATATATACCATCTATGGCTGTACCTTTTATATCTGTGTCTATATCTGTGTCTGTTTTTGTGTTAATGCCTATGTCTATGTCTATATCTCTGTTTGTGATACAGATCACCCATAATATTTTGTACCTCTGAATTTTTTTCTGAGACAAGTTTTCCCTGTGAAACACTCATGGCTGTCCTGAAAATCCCTTTGTAGACCATACTGGCCTCGAACTCACTGAAATCTGTCTGCCTCTGCCTCCCAACTGAGAATAGATATTATTGAAAAGAAATGGGGAGGGCTCCCAAAGTTACAAAAATAATGAAACTAAAGTTGTTAAAGATGCTGTCAGTAACAGAAATGAAGACTTACAAAAGATGGGGTCACTGCTGAAAAATCAATTGATTTAGATGGAATAGGTGTGCTTAAGATTGAAGAGACAAGTATGTTGAAGTGAAGGAGAAGACAAAGTTACAAATGCCCTCAATTCTATGAGCACAGTGGTTAAAGAAGGCATTGTTTCAGGAGGGGATTGTCTGCTTTGGTGAATTCTAGGCCTTGATTCATTAAAACTTAGTAATGAAGATCAGAAAGTAGATATAAAAATTATTCTAAGAGCAGCCATGTATTTACAATGACTATTGCCAAGAATGCTGGTATTGAAGGATCTTTTATAGGTGAGAAAATTCTTCAGAGTTTCTCAGAAGTTGTTTACGATGATATGCTCAGGAATTTTGTGAACATGGTGGAAAGGAAAATCACTGATTGCACAATGTTTGCAAGAACTGCATTACTGGGTCTTGGGGTAGGTTGATCCCGAATTTCCTGAGAAATTGCCACACTGATTTCCGAAGTGGTTGCGCAAGTTTGCATTCCCACCAGCAATGGATGAGTGTACCCCTTACTCCTCAACCTCTTCAGCAAAGGCTATCATTGGTGTTATTGATTTTAGCCATTCTGACAGGTTTAAGATGGCATCTCATAGTTGTTTTAATTTTCATTTCCCTGATCGCTAAGGAGGTTGAGCATGACCTTAAGTGTCCTTTGGCCAATTGAATTTCTTTTGTTGAGACTTAATCCCACTCTTGGGAATATACCCAAGAGATGCCCTATCATAATACAAAAGCATTTGTTCAACTATGTTCATAGCAGCATTATTTGTAATAGCCAGAACCTGGAAACAACCTAGATGCCCTTCAATGGAAGAAT
>NW_004949134.1:3820309-3827225 GCF_000317375.1 Microtus ochrogaster | reverse complement strand
TTGAATTTTGCATGCAAATGGATGGAAATAGAAAACACTATCCTGAGTGAGGTAACCCAGACCCAAAAAGATGAACATGGGATATACTCACTCATAATTGGTTTCTAGCCATAAATAAGGGATATTGAGCCTATAATTTGTGATCCTAGAGAAGGGAAATAAGAAGATAAACCCAAAGAAAAACATATAGTCATCCGCCTGGATATGGGAAGTAGACAAGATTGCAGGGCAAAAACTGGGAACTTGGGGGTGAGGTCGTATGGGGGTAAGGGGAAATGGGGTGAGAAAAGTGAGAAGGGGAGGATGGGGAGAGCTTGGGGGAATGGGATGGTTGGGATGGAGGAAGGGTGGATATGGGAACAGGGAAGTATATATCCTAATTAAGGGAGCCATCTTAGGGTTGGCAAGAGACTTGACTCTAGAGGGGCTCCCAGGTGTCCAGGGAGATGTCCCCAGCTAGTACCTTGGGCAACTGACAAGAGGGAGCCTGAACAGGCCCTATCCTATAGCCATACTGATGAATATCTTGCATATCCCCTTAGAACCTTCATCTGGAGATGGATGGAGATAGAGACAGAGACCCACACTGGAACACTAGACTGAGCTCCCAAGGTCCAAATGAGGAGCAGAAGGAGAGGAAGTCAGGACCTCTAGGGGTGCACCCACCCACTGTGACAGTGGGGCTGATCTATTGGGAGCTCACCAAGCCCAGCTGGACTGGGAATGAATAAGCATGGGATAAAACCTGACTCTCTGAACATGGTAGACAATGAAGGCTGATGAGAAGCCAAGGACAATGGCACTAGGTTTTGATCCTACTTCATGTTCTGGCTTTGTGGAAGCCTAGCCTGTTTGGATGCTCACCTTCCTGGACCTGGATGGAGGGGGGGACCTTGGACTTCCCACAGGGCAGGGAATCTAGACTGCTCTTCAGACTGGAGAGGGAGGGGGAGGGGGATAGGGAGAGGGTGAGAGGAGTGGGGAGAGGGGGAGAGGAGTGGGAGGAGGGGGAGGGAAATGGGAGGCGGGGAGGAGGCAGAAATTTTTTTCAACAAAAAAATAAATAATTAAATAAAAATAAAAAAAGAACTGCATTACTGGATGCTGCTGGGGCAGCCTAACTGATAAGTACAGTGGACACTGTAGTGGCAGAAAATACTTTAGAAGAGAAGTTTCTTGGAATGGAAGCAATGTGTGGAATGGGAGAGGGTAGGGGAGGTGGCATGTTCTAACACCAAGAATAGTGTTTTGCAAAATACCAGTGTCCCGATTTCAAGTTAAAACACTGAGGCATTTATACTATGATTCTATTAGAGTCAATTTTTTAAGTTAAAAAAGAAAAACAAAGTTCCTACTGCTCTTTTGTTTGGACCTATGCGGCAGTTAATGGCTTTTAGGTTTCTTTCTTATCCAATTATAGACTCCAATATTTGGTGTATAAAGGTTTACAATTGTTATATATTTGGCATGACTTGTCACTTTCATTAAGATGTGCTGTACCTTTTTTATTTTCATTTAAAAATTGGAATTATAATATAATTACTATTTTTTCTTACTTCTCTTTCTTCCTTCCAAACTCTCTCATTCTCTTCCTTGCTCTCTTTCAAATTTGTGATCTCTTTTTGCATTAATGTTATCACACACATACATAGCATAATATATAATATGTAATGCATAATATAACATATATATTCCTAAATATAACCTGTTCAGTCTGTATAATGTACTTGCATGTATTTTTTCAGGGCTGACCATTTGACATTGAATAAACTATTGTATCTTTCACTTAGACGACCATTTCCCCTGCTCTCTGCATTCCTTATTAGCTTATAGTTTTCTGTGTAGGACTAAGGCTTTATTTCTTCATTAATTTTGAAAGATAGTTTTGCAAGCATGACATTCTTAAATCATTGTTGCTTACTATCAGAGCATAAAATATTTTATTTTGTGCTGTAAACTCTGGAGTTATTCTGATATTTCCACTGTGTTCATAAGTGGGTTCCTCTTTCAATATTTTTAGAGTTATTTGCTTACTTTGTGGTTTTGATATCCTGATTCTAATGTGTCCTGGAGAGTTTCTTCTCTGATCATGTTATTTGAAGCTCTTTATGCCTCTTGTGTTTGGATACCTATTTATTTCTGTGAAACTACCCATTTATTACTCTCTCCTAAAAACAAAGATACCACATTTTTCCTATATTCTCTCCTTCATGTGTAATGCGAGGGAGTCTTGGAAGATGTGCTTTGATCTTCTCACCTTCACTGTGCCTTGAAGATTGAAATAGAAGCAGAACTTATTCATTTCTCAAGGATCATGGTTCTTTTTGTTGAATATCTTTAAAAAATCAGTGTTTTTGTTTGTTTTGATTCTTTTTTCTTATATTTCTTTTAGTTGTGGTTAAAAATACATAGTGTCTAACCTATCATTTTATAACTAATTTTAAAGAATGTCAAACCAATTTTCCATCCCATGATTAGAACTAATCCCTGATGATTTTTTCTAGTGCATTCTGTATGAATGGATTACTGAAACAGTTGATATATATCTATCATTATGTAATTCACAGGTACTCAAAAACATTCATTTTATGATTCTATGTGTATATGTATGGGCCTGAGTGTACCTTCTGCCTAAATATGCTAGCAGAGGCCAAAGGAAAATGTCAGTCCCCCGAAGTAGTTATACGTAGTTATGAGCCACCTAATGTGGGTGCTGGAAATCAAACCTGGGTCTTCTTTGCAAGAGAAGCAAGTGTTTCTATTTACTGATCCATGTCTCCAGACCTACTAATTTTTGGATGAGACTATCTTTTAAGAATCAGTTACGCTGAATATGGTGGTACACACACGTAATGCCAGCAATAGGGGGTTGCGACAGGATGACTCGGTCTGTATAACAAGTTACAAATTGATTTTGAATTTTGTGAAGTCTTGTCTACGAAATCCCAAAATAAGGAAAGCAAAGCAACTAAAAGAAAAGTCTAAAACTGTGAAGATGGACCGTTTTCTTCAAAAACAGCTTTAAATCTAAAATCATACATAATAGAAGTCATATTTATCAGGATGATACAGAATAATATATTTCAAGGAGAGTGTTACATAGCATTTAGGACTACAACACAGAACTATTTCTCTGATTGCTCACCTACTCTCTGGTCATCCTTAAGTGAAACCGTAATTATGTTGTAGCAGTTGCATGTATACCTGATCTCTTCTAGATAAGAGATGACAGAAACACTGAGTAAAGCTTCTAATGTGAAAGGGAGAAAATGAAACAAAGATACAAACAATACTGCGGAATAAAAATTCATGAATGCAATAGAAAATCCTAATAAGCTGTAATAGTGTACTTAGGAAAATAAAACAAATGTTGTGATAGTATTCATAGAGATATGACATACATGGAACTGGAAAGTAACTTATATCAGGAATAATAGGTTATAAATTATTTTCATTGAAATTAAAACCACCGTAACCAGAATACAGATTCAATACATTCAATGAGTAGGAAAATCAGTAAGATCTGGAAAACAGGAGAATAAAGGAAATGGTCAAACTAGAAAGTTTTTATTTAATTTATGAAAGTTACATAGAAGGAAGGTAGAGGAGAAATGGCTAGAAATAAATTTTTACCAATAAATTTGAAAATAATATAAAAACAATTAAATTTCCAGAAATCTAAGGCACAAACATAAAGATTAATAGGTATAATGGGCCAGATTAGAGAATACTGGACACCACACCAACCACCAAATTCAGAAAATACTAATATTTGAGTATTAAGGGGAACACCATAAATTCTCTAGCAAAGAATGTTAAAATAAGCAAAAAAAAAAAAAAACCAAAACCAACCAAACAACAACAACAAAATAGCTGAGCATAGACACTGCAAAGATGTGGTGCTTATAACAACAGTAACTCCCAATGCTAGCATCTGGAAACCAGAAGACAATTAAAGACTATCTTCAAAATTATGAAAAGATTATATTTGAACCAGAATGTTATAATTATTCAAATTGGCAATTAACTCGGATGATCAAATGCTATTTCCTCTTCTTGGAAACAAATTATTCTCCAAACAATTCACCATCCTTAACTGCTGCAATAGCAGAACAACACATGAATTACAAAACTGAGATATCAAAATATTTATATTTCTTAGAAATGTAGAAGTAAATACTAAGAGGTGGAAATAATTACCTCTTTAAGTATGCAGTTTAAGGCTCAAGATACTTGGAATAAAAACATCATTCATTTTTGTAAATCTTTTAGCTCATATGCTTATTATAAAATGTGTGCAAACATATTTATAAAAATAATTATCAAACAATAAAGTAGATGGAACAGATGTTGTTGACATCCTATGCTATATTCCCTAGGTCCACAAGGACTCCAATGGCTGTTATGGTAGATGATTCCCACATAATTTGACAGTTCCTCGCCTCAAGGGCTTGGAAAGTCTCTCTCCTCTATTTGAAGGTTTCCTTGCCAGTGGGAGCAAGTGCTAGCTGCAAATGAACTTGGTATAAGTTCTCAAACGATAGAAATTGTACTTGGTTAAAAGCTCTGTTTTCTTAGTTCTCTATAGAGAGATGGGCCCCAGCAGATTGTTCCCAACTGCCCATAATGATAATCTGCCAATTAACATGCTGTCAGTTTTGATCATTTCCTTCACTTTCTTCTCTATTCTTTCTGGAATAGCATCTGAAATGTAATGTAACTATGGGGAAATTTAAAGTAATACAGATGTTTAAGGGATGCCTTTGGTTTTACAATGTAGTTCCCAGAGATCAAAGAGCAATATTAGACTATGTCTGCTCTGGTACCTAAATTTCTAATTCACACAATCTAGGCACACAATAAAATTGTCAACTTATTTTTAAGATTCTAAAGAGGTTTGGTAGACAGCAATAATAGTCAGGACACATTAACTTTCATTAAATAATTACTAAAAGCTCCTAATAGCTATCTGTCATTTAACAAGCCAAAACTGAAAAAAATATTTATTTGGGCATCCTTATTTATCAATGTATTACAATAAAATTATAGATCAACTTGAATCAATTGCAGTTTTTTCCATCTCTTTGTGCCAAATGAGGGTACAGAAAAACTATAGAATTATACAAACATTACTATAGTACACAGCTACTAAAAATACATGTGCTGACAAACAACATAAAATTAATAATAAAGCTTTTCTAGAGAACTTGTCTGTTTCTCCTTCCCGTATATGTTTCTCTTAGGGTTCTCCTTGTTACCTAGCTTCTCTGGGATCGTGGACTATAAGCTCATTATCCTCTGCCTGTATATTTCTGAGGTCCTTGTAGTCAATTCCTAGATTTGGGTTATAATGTCTTAGTTCTAATGTGATAAACATTTTAAATTGTAATCTCATTTGGCAAGTAAATATTTGGATTGCATTCTGTCTGTCTATCTTGGTGATCAAGACATAGAAGATACTGTTGTATACCATGTTAAATACACCTTTCAATGCCAGGAATCAATGCCTACTGCTGGAGAATTTTAATGATTAAATTTGGTAAGTAAAAAAAATGAAACAATGTATATTGTCCTATATAAAGAATTTTATACTTTCAAATTATTTTTTTTCAGGAGATGTCAATTTTTTTTACTAAGGATGCTTTACAATCTTGTCTAATCCAGCTTCTAGAAATTTCTAGAAGCTGTGAAGTTTAAGAAATGCCAGTACCTGTGACCTTTCAAGCACATGTGGAACTCAATTTTCCTTAATAAAAAAATCCTCTAAAAATGTTTTCCTTTTTCCCGTTGAAACTAAATATATATAATCTGATATTAGAAGTAAATTCCTGTTCTGGCATTTATTACTCTTATTAACTGTGTTCTTTGGGTCAGAGTAGTTGACTTATATGAACCTTAGGAGATTCTATTAAATAATTAGAATTATAACTCAGATTACTACTGGAAATACTAAATGAAATCAACATCCACTGTTGACACATTTGTTTCTTCCTGCTGCCATCGTCAAACTCAGTACCACAGAGCCATGATTATTCCAAATAAATTGAAGGCTAAAGTCAATGAGGGGTGAAATTGAATGTGAATAATCTCTCATGTGTGTGAATAGTGTGGACAGTGACACCCATGTTAAGATTATAAACATTAGTATGTTTAAGTATTTTTCTTCATGTCTCATAATCAATACACATTGACAATATATGTGACTATTTACTGTAGAATCTGAATATGTACCTTACTTTATATTCATAAAAGCATAAGTTATAGGTAAAATTATTTCCCTTATGATAAAATGTATTTTTTGTTCTGCGTAACAAAGAGATGTTTAGGAGCATGCTAACAAGAGTTACTAGCAGAGCCAGAATCTGAAAGCAGCAATCCTATTTCATGATCCATGTTTGTATTCACAACCTAAACTAATTATCTCTTCAGAAAGTATTAGGTATTATCATGTCATAATGAAAGAATAGAATAATACTAGAAGTACTATCCCATGATACAATTATGTAATTCTGGTGGCCTTTTTATACACCAATGCAAATGTAAAAGGATCAGTTTTCAAAAGAGTGTCAGCTTGAAAGAGAAAGAGAAAGACAGTTTGGAGATATGTTCACCATGGTAACATCTGGAGAAGATCTTTTTAGGAGTGGGGAGTGGAAATGGGTATTCTCTGTATTGCCTTGACTGAATTGGAACTTACTCTATAGACCAGGCTAACCTTGAACTCAGATATACATCTGCCTTTGTCTCCTGAGTGCTAGAATTGAAGGTGTGCATTGCCACCATTTGACTGAGAAGTTGGTTTCAGTGTACTTATACTTGATGCAAAGAAGAAGGAAAATATAAATGTCTAATTCTCACATTTCTCTCTCTCTCTCTCTCTCTCTCTCTCTCTCTCTCTCTCTCTCTCTCTCTCTCT
>NW_004949134.1:3817876-3819996 GCF_000317375.1 Microtus ochrogaster | reverse complement strand
AAAACCCTAAAACATTTTGAGGAAAGCATATGCAAAGCACAAAAGTAAAATAGACACTAATGTTGGCAAATAGAGAGGTCAATTTTGATTTTAAATTATCCGTAAGAATAATTCCATGTACCAATAATTAAACATGAACAACACAAATTCAAATAATTTTAATTATTAATATTGTTTACAACAAAATGTGTAATATTACTGGTAGCAGCTACAGTTCAGGATCTTGTTTGATATAACCATTAAAAATATTTCAAAATGTAATTTTCAAAAACATATGTATACTGGTATCTTCCCCATATGTTTGAATATGAACCACTTGGATGTACCTGGGGAACTCACAAGAGGGCATTGGATTTTTTTGAAGCTGGAGTTACAGATGGTTGTCAGTTGCCCAAGGTGGGTGTTAGGAAGTGACCCCTGTTCCTCTGAAAAAACAACAAGTGGTCTTAACTGCTGGGCCATGATGTGAGAAGTCTATCTGTATATGTGTTCCTTTTATTGGTTAATAAATAAAGAAGATGCTTTGGCCTGTGACAGGGCAGAATAGAGCTAGGTGGTGAAAACCAAACTGGATATTGGGAAGAAAAAGGCGGAGTCAGGGAGAAGCTCTGTGGCTGCCGCAAGAGACAGAAGTGCCAGAACCTTGCCAGTAAACCAGAGCCACATGGTGATACACAGATTAATAGAAATTGTTTAATTTATTATGTAAGAGCTAGCCAATAAAAAGCTAGAATAGACCAAGCAGTGATTTAATTAATTTAGTTAATTAATAAATTATATATGATATATATGTCAAATTGATTGGATTTGGAATCACTTAGGACTCACATCTTTGACATATTGGTGAGGGCAATTCCTGAGTGTCTTAACAGAAAATAGAAAATACAACCTGAATGTGGATGGCATTATCCCATGGGTTGCATCACAGAATGAATAAACAGAAAGAACAACAAAAACATAACTAAACTGAGTGCCAAGGTTCCCTGATCTTCACTTCACAGCCTCTATGTGTATGCAGTCCTAATAATATCCATGCCACCATGAATTTTCTAATACCTTCCTTGTCACGATGGAATATACCGTCTTAAATTGTGAACTAAAATGACTCCATCATTCTTTAAATGCCATTGTCAGGTATTTTTGTCACAGCAAGAGGAAAATAGCTAATACACCTTATGATTTTATTCATTTAAAATTTGATCAACAGATCCAAATCCATTGCTTATACCTTTGCTTTAAATTGAGGAGCAAAATGTCCTAGGGTCATACTATTTCATCTTTAAAAACTAAGACCAATTTCATGTATTCACATAAGGGTGAGGCAACAAATCTGAACATATCTAAGCGTCCTGTAATGCACTTTTAATTTCAACATTAAAAATTATAAAAACTTGAGCTGAAAATGGTGGTACGTGCCTTTAATCCTAGTGCTGATGAAGCAGATGGAGGCACATCTCTATGAGTTTGAAGTCAGCCTGATCTACATAACAAGCTCCAGACCAGTCAAGTGAGACCTTGTCTCAAAAGAGAGACAATAACAATTATAAGCCAGTATCTCTTAGTGTTTACACATAACTCCCATGCAATCAACTCCTTAGTTGACATGCAGTCCCAAATGAAGTAGGAGAAGAAGTGCTGTTGTTCACAGACAGTAAGCTAAAATAATTAGCTTCCTTTCATCTTCCTGTTTAGGGAACAAACACATACAGCATCTCCACATTTCTTTAATTTCACAGGTGCTAGGTGTCTTTTTCTCTAGCTTAGTTATCAGCTTTCTTTTCAAGGAAATAGAAAAAAATGCTGTTTGTGTTGCAGCAGCACCATTCAGTTTTCCCATTTCTGTAAATAACAACAAACATTGAACAGAAAATAATTAAGTCATAATCTTGAATACCCTGACTATGATTGCTCAAATGTGGACAGTAAGGAGTCAACAAATCCACATGGAACCCATTTTGTCTTAGGGTAGGTGTTGAGACTTTGAAGTTCACCATGTGTTTTTCTTCTAAATTAAAACATTCCCTCCAGGGGGGGGGAGGAAGAAGTTCACGAGTCTCAGGTGGTAAACCAAAGGTCATAAGTCTAAGATTTAAAAAAAAATGTAAGGCCCCTCTCCAGCA
>NW_004949134.1:3811263-3817776 GCF_000317375.1 Microtus ochrogaster | reverse complement strand
CCTAACTGCAGAGAGAAAATATATTCTGTTTGACTGTTTAGCTCTTTGCAAGCTGTGCAGAGAGAGCTCCGGGGTGGCACATTTGTGAGTCATCATCTGTGTTAATGTGGGCTATCTGGTAACGTACCTGATTTCAAGTCATCCCTGCTCATTTTAAATAGCCCCTCATTCATAAACCTGTCAGTAACCCCAATACAAGTTCATTGGTTCACAAAGCTGAATTTTCTTGCAATCATCACTTTGGCCTGTCATAAATTCCCTTTCTGGGGTGAATAGACAGGTGTGTTGTGACTTCCCAAGAAAAGTCTATCATACACTACCATGTATAAGCTGAATGGCTGACTATGACTATAGTAAGTTAATTTTCTTATACGGAAATAAAATCTACAAGGTTAAAGTCCCTACTCCATTCTTCGTTCTTACTCCTCCGGCTCTCATATCCCTGAAGGACATGTAGAACAATCCCAATTCTGAAACTAGGCACTGAAAATGAAGCATCAACTAGCATGACACCTCTCATGTTATCTGTTCTTATTCTTTTTTTGGGAATCGGATTATCTTTTGTATCCTAACAAGGCAGAGCAGACTTGTCCTTAATAAGGAAGGAAAAAAAAAAACCCAACAACTTGGTTTTCTTTAAATACCCTTGGAGGAAATTCATACTGATTAGATGAAAGCTTCTATAATCATTTCCAAGGTTTCTTTATATGATTTTTCCAAGATAATGAAAAAAATAAATCACAGACATAAAATGACCAACTAAATTAAAATAGTCAATGAAATTGATGAGTAGAAAAACAGGTACACATAATAAGTATATTAATATCATTCATAAGAATAAAATGTAAATAAATTAAAAAGAAACAGAAAAATTTCCTCAATTGTACTATTGAATATGGTTTGTCTTATAGTTTCTTTATATCCTGATTTTTAGAAAACTAGCATATTTTGCATATATCAAAAAACCCAAATGCTTAAAATATGCATTTTGTTTAATTTCAAAGAAAAATGACATCAAATACATGTTAGAGAAATATTTTCTTTATGGGATGCTTTATTATTTCATACTTTGAATATATAGAATAAATATGTTTTGATAGAGTTTGTTGATAAGTGGCTTGCAAGTTTCTACCAAAAGAAAGAGAGACTCTCTGCTATTCTAATAGCCATCTTCACTTTCTTATTAGAACTATGCAGAAGCAGACCTGACCATCAGTCCCTTGTCTGCAATGGTTACTTTCATAGTGTTCCCCAAGGCATATCATGTCATTTTATTTGACCTTCAGTTAACTAATTTATACTGGTTTCTTTAGCAGTCCCCTAAGACAGGTTTCCCTTACTTACACAGAGTCTAATAGAAGTACTCTTGTAGGTTTTCCTTTTTACTGTTTCTCAAAAATCCCATTAACAGAGTCTCCATTGTAATACTCATCTAATTATAACGTGCTCCTTGCTGAGCTCACAGGGCAACCATTCTAATAAAACTGCAGTCCCGTACCGAGAAGTAGAAAGAAATCCCTGTCATTCCCACTTCAGTAGTAAATTTTAATAAATTAGAGTCTGCATAATTTTAAATTCACTTGCTAAAGGTAAAGTGAGAGGGCGAGTCTACTACTGATTTGAGAATGAATTTTGAATACATAAATATACCGCTTTAGTGTTAACAAGATTCATTGTTTTTTAAAAGCAATTTTAGGACTGTGACTGTTATCTCAGAAGCTGTACATATTTACTGTATATGTCTATATTACTTGGAGAATAAACACATTTATGAAGCCATATCATATTTATAGTCTATCAATATTCCTTCTTTTGTTCTCATTATTATTTTCATATAACATGTACCCTCTTAGGAAATTTTAAGTACACAATGAGTCATTTTTTTTTTTGCTATGAATGCTAGGCTATAGGGCAAGTCCCAAGATCTTATATATCTTACAGAACTGAAACTTGGGCCCTTCTGTCATCATTTATCCTTCCTCTGTCTCCCTTACCTTTGCAACTCTTGTTTTTGCTGCTATTTCTACAAGCCCGCCTCTTTCAGATCACAAATATAGGTAAAGCCAGCTAATATTTCTCTTCCTATGTCTCAGTCATTTCACTTAGCATGTTTTCCTCCATTTCCACTTATGTTGTTACAAATAAAAAAGACTTCTGTCTTTTTAAAAGCTAAATGATATGCCATTGTATAAACATGCAGATTTTATTTAATTATCCCTCTATTATTATTAATGTTTCTCTATTATTGTTTCCTCCATGCCTTAGTTTTTCAGAATAAAGCTTCAGCAAACAGAATAGGGCAAATATCTCTGATCTCTAACACATAGAAAAGCAGTATTGCTATAAAAGATGGTAATTCTGTTTTGTTCGCTTGTTTTTTTGTGAAGAAACTTTACAGTGTTTTCCACAATGCAGTACAAATTTGCATGGCAATCAACAGTGTACTTGTAGTTATTATCTTCCCCAACCCCTATTCTATATTCTTTTTAAAGGTTTTTTATTATTTCAATGTGTGTGTGTGTGTGTGTGTGTGTGTGTGTGTGTGTGTTTCAGTATATATACATGAATGGTGCAGGTGCCTGTGGAGGATAGAGGTGTCAGATTACCCTAGAACCTGTTGACATGAGAATTTAGAACAGAACCAGATATTTCTCCTAGAGTAGCATGTATTATTAATCCCTTAACACTCTCTCTCTCTCTCTCTCTCTCTCTCTCTCTCTCTCTCTCTCTCTCTCTCTCTCTTCTGTCTTCCATCCTTTTGATAGTAGGCATTCTCACATATATAAATTGATATGCCATTGTGCTTTTAATTTGCACAACTGGTATTTCAGGGATGCTGAGCCCATTTTTATATACCAGCAATCCATTTTGTTCATTGTCTTCTTTGCTGCACATTATTTATTTTAATATAATCCTGTTGTGAAACTTTTCCTAGGGAGTTGTGAATGATGTTTATTCACACTACATAGGGCACCAGTGACTGACAGGATTTCACCCAGTTATACCTCAGTGAACCTATGAATATATGGGAGTTACTTACAGAAACATGAGTGAAGGGTTACTTACAGGATTATGGGCAACTCAAAGGCTGCTTCACAACCAAAACTCCTACCTTAGCATGGGCGAGAATTCATGAAAATTTAATCTGTTTAGATTCTTATGGAAGTGGCAGGGAGCTTGTTTGATTGGAGTCTACTTTCCCTAACACTTCTTACTGCTCTTACAACTATGGGGATTAGACTTGTGAATTTTGTGACTTTCTAACATTCTGGAACCTTGTAAGCTTTGTTAGTTTTCTAACTGTTTAGCCATCCTGAAAGGAATGAAGATATTCTAAAGAGACATACATGAGTGCCTTTTTCTTCTGCCAACATACTATTGATATATGGCTATAATGAACAAAATTCTGCTTTTCACTACTAGTTATCTTTTTAACTGATCAACTAAGAATATATGACCCCACCTAGGTTGTCAGGTCAGGCAAATGACATTACAGCAAAGAGGATTGTAGTTTCCTGACTAAACAAGCCTTAATCTTTTAGTATCTCCAAAGACTGCAAATTTTTAATAAGTTCACATTCACAAGAAACAAAACTTGTACAGTGTCCTTTCATCATAATCATGCTTTAGATTTTTGTTTCGTTTTTTTTTTTTTTGGCAGTTCCTGTGATGATGAAATAGGTATCACAAATAGTGTTACAAAATAAAGATCTATTGAAGGAGGAAAAACACTAGGCTTCCAGCAGAGATTACAGATGCAAAGTAAGTATACACCTCTAGACTCTTATATACATTTGAGCTATAAAACTATCCTATATGTTAGGCCATTAATAAATACCATTCAACTATGGATTAATAACTGAGATGTATTCCTAGGTTAAGAAAGCACAGTTCTTAATATTATTAGCACTGATAGATATGGATATTGTGTCCATATTATTTTTCTACACATTTTATGTCTGCTTTTTCTGTATGAAGATGGCATAATGAAAGTTTTTACTTTGTATGCTAGCCTGAAAGCAAAATTTTAATTTAGAAAGTAAGGAAAGTGATGATAAAAGGAAGGGAGTAAATAAGGATGAAACAAAAGAAAAGTGAGAAGTGATCAAAAAGTAATAAAAATTGAATGTGCATACTGATAATTAGATTTTATAGCTATAAATATACAATTAAAGAAATCACTTATTATTAAATAAGAAAAAGACTTTCATCTGGCATTCAAAGTAGTTACTTACACCATGCTTTCTTTCAGGCCCTGAACAGAAAGGGCTGCAAGCAGGACAAAATCACATAAACATCTTCCTCCTTCCCACCAGGGTAGAACCACTGTCACGTTTATAGAGGTCATACATTAAACATGCCGTCATTCCTTACCCCGAGAAAGAGTGACCTCTATCATATAGTTTAAGTTACACATGACTCAATCCCTACCTCTGTCATGTAGTATAGGTCATATACTAACTGACGTGCTTTCTTAGAGTAGAAAACCTCCTTCTCTCTCATGAACCTTTAAAAGTGTCTAGGTTGATTTGCCTTGCAAAGCTGAATCTCTTTTTCACAATATCAAAGACAATTCAACTCAACACCTGTCTGTCAACACTCTTTTCCTCTCTCTACCTAAAATATAATAATAATCTCAATGATTTTAAAATGTAATAAATGATAACAGAATTATATTAAGAGTTGAATGTCTTCTAGATTTAGATTTTAGAACGTATTTAAAGTGCTTTAAGATGGCCCATCTTTGAACTATTTGATGGGAAATCATGTATGGGGATATCAGCTAAAAAGTAAGTTATAGACCTGGGAATAGTTCAGCATAATGTAGCTATGGGAAAATGTCTTTGTTTTGGAAACAAATAATGACAGTAAAGAAATAGCACTAATGGTGGGAACATAATTTTAAAAGCCTTAAAAATAGCGGAGAGAGGCCCTGAGAGAAAAGTGAGAAGGTAGGATGGTGAGAGCTTGGGGTAATGGGAGGGTTGGGATGGAGGAAGGTTAGATATGGGAGCAGGGAAGTATATTATCTTAATTAAGGGAGCCATTTTAGGCTTGGCAAGAGACTTGAATCTAGAGGGGTTCCCAGGTGTCCAAGGAGATGTCCATGACTAGTTCCTTGGGCAGCAGAGGAGAGGGAGCCTGAACAGGCCCTATCCCATAGCCACACTGATGAATATCTTGCATACCACCATAGAACCTTCATCTGGCAATGGATGGAGATAGAGACAGAGACCCACATTGGAGCACTGGACTGAGCTCCCAAGGTCCCAATGAGTAGCAGAAGGAGGGAGAACATGAGCAAGGAAGTCAGGACCACGAGGGGTGCACCCACCTACTGAGACAGTGGGGCTGATCTAATGGGAGCTCACCAAGGCCAGCTGAACTGGGACTGATGGAGCATGTGATCAAACCGGATTCCCTGAACGTTGCAGACAATGAGTGCTGACTGAGAAGCCAAGGATAATGGCACTGGGTTTTGATCCTACTGCACGTACTGGCTTTGTGAGAGCCTAGTCTGTTTGGATGCTCACCTTCCTAGACCTGAATGGAGCAGGGAGGACCTTGGACTTCCCACAGGGCAGGGAACCCTGACTGCTCTTTGGACTGGAGGGGGAGGGGGAGGGGAAGTAGGAGGATGGGGGAGGGAAATGGGAGGAGGTGGAAATTTTTAATAATAATAATAATAAAAAGAAGAAAAATAGTATCAGTTATTTGTTACACCAACTAGACAGTTTAAAATAATGGCTCATTTCTAGAAGGCTGGAAACAATATATTTGTCTTTGTCACAAGCATAAAATCCTATGCAATTCTTTCAGCTTTGGTAGTACTTGAATTTTAATGAACTACTTCTTTTCCTAAATGTTCCAGGATCATACTAATATACACATGAATTGAATTCACTATTAGAAAGTCATAAGATTAGTAATCTATTTTTTGCTCTATTGTAACAACCTGATTTAGCAATACAAAAATGCTACCACAGAGCTGTTATGATACAGCTGTCACTCTTTTTATTGTTGAATCAAGCTAAGTTTTTTTTTTTTTATTTTCAAGACAGGGTTTCTCTGTAGCTTTTTTGTTCCTGTCCTGGAACTATCTCTTTTAGACCAGGCTGGCCTCGAACTCACAGAGATCTGCCTGCCTCTGCCTCCCGAGTGCTGGGATTAAAGGCGTGCTCCACCACCGCCCGATCAAGCTAAGTTTTTTTTTTTATCCAAGGAAACAATGCACACAATAAATTAGTCTAATGCCTACTCTTGAAGTCAGAAAGACATGAAAATGGCTTTGTCTTCTTTTTTGATACTTATTATTTGTGAGTCTTGACAATACTTGCAAACTGAGCATCAATTTCATAAATAAATTGGAAAGGAATTAAACTTACATCATTGTTACAACAGTAAAATAATAACAAGTAGAAACTATTATTCAGGAACAACATAGTACACTTCCATGTTTACTATTGTTGTGGGAGCTGCAGGCTGCGTTCCTGCCACCCGGCTCCTAGCCAC